>NW_015160855.1:655648-668211 GCF_001447785.1 Gekko japonicus | reverse complement strand
CGCCGCCTCGGGGAGATCGAGCGGGGGGGATGGAGGAGATGGAGCTCTTCTCCCCCCCCCCGCGAGTATCGCGGGTCCCCCTCTTGTACTTATATATTTGCAAATATTATATGATAACAGTAGGTGGGGAAATGCTGTAGAATTAGTTAATGTATGATGTAGTTTAATAGAGGAAAAGAAAGACTGAAATGTTGTACCCCAATTTTATGTTTGTTTGTTATGAAAATAAAAAATTGTTATATAAAAAAAAGAACCAGCACCCAAAACTAAGGATCCTGTTTCTGATCCTCTGTAGATGCCCTTGAACCATTCCACTTCATCTGCTCATTCTGTAATAGAAGGACACATTGGCTTTCACCATGTTCCGACTTTGGATCCAAAGACTATGCAGATGGAACCAAAATTGCCTGCTGCATGGCCCCAAAGCTATCCATATTTTCCTTGGCAAGCCTATCCCTATTTTATATCCCCTGCCTATGGTCTGGATTGGGGTGACCGTCCTATGCCTCCACTAGGGATGGGCATGAACTGGCTCACAAACTACAGTTCATCATGAATTTTGGCCAGTTCATGGTTTGCAAAGCCATGTTCACAACCTGAAGAGCTGCCACAAACTTCCATGAATTTTGATGCAGTTCATGGTGGGTTATGAAGAGCAAAAAACGGGTTTAAATGGCTCAGAACCATTTAAACCACTGTTCCTTGTGAAAAGCCATCTGCTCTTCATAGCTTTTGGCGGCCAGCAAAAAGCAGGGGGTGAAATGTCTGAAAGGCATTTTACCCCCTGCTTTCTGCTGGTTGTGGCTTTTCACAGCGAGCAGAAAGCAGGAGGTGAAGTGCCTCCCAGCCATTTCACTCCCTGCTTTTTGTTCGCTGCCGAAAACCATGGTGAGCAGAAAGCTGGGGGTGACATGCAGTGTTCCCCGTATCCTGAGTTAGGGTGAGCTAGCTCACAGTTTTTTAGCCTCTGGCTCACACATATTTGTCATAGCTCAGGAAGGATGGCTCCAGAGCAAACTAATTTATGCAGCAGCCAAATCGCTCGCTCACAATTTTAATGCCAGTAGCTCACAAAGCAGAATTTTTGCTCACAGAACTCCACAGCTTAGAGGAAGCATTGGTGACATGGCTTGGAGCCATTTATGCCCCTACTTTCTGCTCCCCACCACTTTTTGCTTTATGTTAGTTGCTGCTCAGCTGTTTGGTTTAAATGGCGCTAAGCCATTAAAATGGCTAAGCCATTTAAACTCCAGCGTTCTGCTTCCTGCCGCTTTTTGTGGGGAGCAGAAACCAGGGGTTTGAAGCTTAAATGGCTCACAAACCAATACAAACCAGTTCAGTTCATGAACCAGCCTATTGGTTGAACCAAACTCCAAAAAATGTGGTTCATGCCCACGCCTAGCCTCCACAATTTATGGAACCAAGCAGACCATTGCGTCATAGGAATTGCGCTTTGGCTTCAGTGTCGATTCCACCTCAGTCACATTTCACTGATTGACCCATGGAGTCTGATGAGGGTGAAGATGATCTCAGAGCCTCTTCTGGACATAGTTCAGAAATACAAGTAAGGGACCCCCTGCCTAGTTCACCCAGTGAAGATTTACTCCGAACAGATGGTCAGAATGGCAGAAGCCATAGACATTGATGTTACTACTATGGAACAGAGACCAAAGGACAAGATCCTCTGTCATTTGTACTCAGACTTACCAGGCACTGTAGCCTTTCTGGTTCTGGAGAGCTTTAAAGATTTACCCAAAGATCTTTGTAGGAAACTGACTTCAACTCCCATCACTTCCAGGTGTGTTGAAAGACCTCTACAGAGTTCAACAGGAAGATTCAGTGTTTCTATTCTCACATTCCCTTCCATCCTCCTTGATAACAGAAGAACTGCAGTCATTCTTCCTACCATGCTGCTCTGATGGATAAGGAAGGGAGGAAGATTGATGGTCTAGGGCAAAAGACCTATTCTTCAGCTGCCCTGACATTTAAGATCACCAATTACCAAGCAATTATGTTGGCATGCTAGTTATTTCTATGGAAAAAGATGTCCACATATTTAGAGGCCTTGCTTGAAGACAAAAGAAATTTTGCAAAAATCCTTCAAACAGAAGCTCTCAAGCTCTCAAAGCAGCAAATTAATGCAGCTCACCACACTGCAGATTGTGCAGTCTGGTGACTGGATCCTGCATAGTTATCTGCCGCCACACATGGCTCCATTTCACTGCACTGCCTACAGTAATGAGGAACAAAACTGAAGCTCTCCCCTTTGAGCATACCAACTTGTTTTCAGAAAACACAGAGGATACCCTTGTGCAAATTAAAAAGATCTGCCAGACAGGAAGATCATTAGGGGAACTCACCCTGCCCCCACCTATCCAAGACAGTGCCAATCATCATTCAGGCACTGGTATCCACCACAGAGGGAACAGTGTCTCCATCCTTCTTTGAGATTTCAGTATCCTGCTCAGAGATCTTTCCCTTCTCACCAATTCTCTGCCAGGAGACCTAATGTATCAAAGCAGAAGATGGGGCAACAATCCTTTCCTGCAAATAATTCCCAAAGTCACCAGTCCAAACCCTTCTGACTAGAACAATGGGGGACCCCTGACTCCATGTTTCTGGGCAGGTTATGTCCATTTTTCCCTGGCTGGAACAAAATTACCAATGACAATAGAGTTCCTTCTAATATAGCACATGGCTACAAGTTAGAGTTCGCTGCTTCTCCACAAGTTAGAAAAGTTGCTCAGACAGTTAACAACCATTTACCCCAATTACAACAACAGCTTCTATCTCTTCTTCATAAGGAAGTAATCAAAGTGATTTCAGAACCTGATGCAGACCCAGGGTTTTACTCTAGGTTCTTCTTAGTGGACAAGAAGGACGGGAGCTCTCATTCTTTCTCTCCAAGGGTTAAATTAATTTCCCTGTTTTACTAAGTGGAAAATGGGTTTTTTTGGTATCTGTCCTATACTTATTAAATAACAATATTTGATTTGCCATAATGACTTGCAAGACACCTATTTCTATATATCTGTTCATAAGGAAATGTCTTCATTTTTGTTATGAAGGGAAGGTCTGCCAGTACTGTCTGTTGCCATGTGGGTTGACTATAACCCCCAGGGTATTTATTGAATACATGCCCCTAGCCTACTTGCATCTACAGGGTTGTACCATCTTTCTGTATTTAGATGACTGTCTCTTAGTGGCAGAGTCCAAAGACTTACTTAGGGACTAGATAGCCCTCATGCTCAAGGTATGTGACCAATTAGGCCTCTCTATAAAACTCAAGAAATCTAGGCTGGAACCCATGAAGTTCATTGGAGCCACACTGTAATAGATAAGGTTTATATCACATTTAATAGGGGTTGCATGTTCAAAGTCTTCATTCATCACTTTTCATGCTGTCGTTTCCAGTGGGCCAAATCCAGACAGAGATTACTTGGTTTAATGGCCTCAACAATGGTGTGTTACCCATGGCTAAACCTTTTATGTGACCACCACAACTTTGGTTTGTGTCATGGTTCAAACTGGGTCACCATTCCCACATCCATTTTTTCCTATACCCTGTAATATTGTGAAGTCTCAGGCTTGGTGATCCCTAGATGACATATTGTTTATGGGGATGCCCTTTGGTCTTAAGCATCGCAGTGTCATCCTCACTAATGATGCTTCCCTGGAGGGTTGGGGAGCTCATTGTGAGGGTCTCACTGTACAGGGCGAATGGCTCTCCCATGAAAAGAGCCTTCATATTAATGTACTTGAACTGCGAACAATTAAGTATGCGCTTAACTCTTTTTCAGATATTGTTCAGGGGAGGTTATTCTTAGTGCAAATGGACAATGGGTCCGCAATGTTCTGTTGTTGTTTTTTAGTTAGTTTACCTTTATTGGAATTATAAAAGGGAGAACATTAAACAAATACATAAAAGAACTAAACATAAAATAATCACAAATTGTAATGTCCCAGAATTACAGTATATTACTTCGTATAAGAGTCAGAAAGGGTGCAAGGTCACTCAAAAAAAAGTTTAAAAGAAGGGGTGCTAGCATGCAACCCTGTTTGACCCCTTTATTGATGGAAATTTTAGGGGTCAATCTTCCAGATGTAAAACATCTAATTTGACAGGAGCTCCTTTGCATATTAGGCCACACACCCTTAGTGTAGCCAGTCCTCCAAGAGCTTACAGAGCTCTTCTTACTGGGGCTACTGTAAGCTCTTGGAGGACTGGCTACACTAGGGGTGTGTGGCCTAATATGCAAAGGAGCTCCTGCTACCAGTAGAGCCCTGGCCACATATAATTTGGATCTTCTACGCCCTACATATTTATTAATTAGGTGGGCTGCAATGTTCTATATCAACAGACAGAGAGGCACAAGATCCAGGAAGCTAAACGAGAAAGCACCAGAAACATGGCATTGGGCCTTGAAGCAGGGTGTTTCTTTGCAGGCCATTCATATTGCTGGGGAAAACAACCTACACGCTGATACCCTCAGCAGGATCTATTCCTTAAATCACAAGTGGTGTCTCACAAACTAATATATTCACCCTATATTTGATACATGGGGTATCCCTACAGTGGACCTTTTCGCTACTCAGTTCAATATTACGGCTTCGATCTTCTGCTCTATGGCAGACAGTGACCCACTTTCAATAGGGGACACGTTCCAATTCATTTGGACAGGCACTCTTTTTTATGCATTCCCTCCACTACCTTTTTTAACCAAGGTAGTAGCCAAGCTAATCATGGATCTTAGAGGCCCCATTTTGGCCTTGCCAAGGTTGGTTCACCCCTCTGCTCAGGAGATCCAAGGAAAATTACATTCATCTCCCAAACATTCCTGGTCTATTAAGGAATGGTCAGTTAATGCACCATAATGTATGACACCTACGTGTCACAGTGTGGAAACTAATAGATGACTGACCCTTATGAAAAAGGTCCAGGAAATCCTTTTGAACATTCAAAAGGCCTCCACTAGACATTCATATGAAAATAAATGGAGATGATTTTCAGCATGGGCAGTAACCAAGGGTTTGTCACCCTATTCATGCTCAATTTCTGTAATTTTGGAGTACCTTTATTCCTTGAAAGGGCTAGCATCCTCTTCAATAAAGATGCATTTAGCTGCCATATCAGCTTACCACAAACCTGTGGATAACACTCTAATGTTCTCATATAGGCTCTGCAAACAATTCCTCAAGGACCTAGTAAATATGTACCCCCCCCCCCCCAAATGCCCTACCCTGGTTCCACAGTGGTCCTTGTTCTTAGTGCTTTCACAACTTGTGTTGAAACCCTTTGAACCTTTGGCCACATGTTCTTTAGAGTCACTGTCTGTTAAAGTTCGCTTTCTTGTGGCCATAACCCCCATTCGGAGGGTGAGCAAATTGGCTGCTCTGCGTTTCTGAAAATCCTTCCAGAATGTGTAGTCCTTAGGCCAAGTTTAGAGTTTTTACCTAAATTTGTGTCAAATTTTCACATAATCCAGGATATTCTTTTGCCTGTTTCCCCCCCATCTGTCCTCACCAGCAGAACACACCTGCATACTCTTGACATTAGGTAGGCTTTGTTGTTCTATTTTAAGAGAACACAGACCTTCAGGAAGTATATGAATCTGTTTATTTCATATATGGAATGCAACAAGGGGAAAGCAGTTTCCTCTCAATCCCTGTATAGGTGGATGGTGACAGCAATAAAGCTGTGTTATGAGAATTTAGGTGTGCCCTTCACTCTTCGTATTTGCCCCCATTCCATGTGGGCACAGGCATCTTCAGCTGCTCTCTGCAGAGGTGTGCCACTCCTGGATATCTGCAAGTCAGTTTCATGGTTGTCTGCAGACACATTTGGAAACATTACACACTCAACCTGCAATCAAGGAAGGAGACTGATGTGGGGAAGGCAATTCTTCAAGCTTTGTTCCGTTGAGAGCTTCACCTATGCTCCTGTTAGATAGCTTGGTAAGATCCCAGTGGGGGACTGCACATAAGACCAAAGATGAAAATGGGGTTGCGCTTACTTGTAACCATTGTTCATCAAGTTGTCTTCTGTGCAGGCACACATTCCATTCCTTCTACCTCACTGTAAATTCTCGTTATTTTTTTCTAGTGGGATTACTCACAGTGGTGCAGGTAGAATTGTGGGGAATGGGCACTCTCCCCCCAAGACCTGTGACCCCTTTTGCAGCAAAATAGCTTCCTGTGGCCACAAAAGGGGTGGAGAACATCCTCTAGTGACTTTTTAGCTTTAAAGAACCTTTTCCACAGCTGGGCTGGCCTGATTGCAGTCCAATGGGGGATTGCGCAGAAGGCACCTCAATGAACAACAAATACAGGTAAGTCTTGACGGCATGCGCAGAGCGTCTGAATAATAATGATATCAGGATGCTGTATCTGAGCTATATACAGTGGCTTTTATTTACAGTTATTTACACAGTCCATTCCACCATGCGGTATCCCAGGTTCACAGAACTGACCGACAAGGTGCTTCGCAATACACTCTTCCACTGGTGTGGAACACTTGCCTCTGGACTACATTCCATATATACAGTACTTGCACCAATCAGAGTCATTTTGCCAACTCATGGTGACATAGTTAATTAGCTGATGCAACCTAGTGCAACTTGCATCTGGTGACCCTGTCACATGACAGTCTTACCTGTCACCCAGATCAGTTTAATCTGACATGTGTGCATCATTGGCTGTCATCTTGCATACATATAATACAATATGCCAACAAGTCTAACCCTGTTTTTCAAGCTATTGATAGCACTTCTTCCTCTGTTTCAGGGAAGCAATGTTATGGAGGATCAGGATCTGTTGGAAATCGGAATACTTAATTCTGGACACAGACAAAGAATTCTACAGGCAATTCAGCTCCTTCCAAAGGTACCCTTTTTATTATTATCTAGATATTAATCTCATAAGAAAGAGATTTAAAAAAAATAAAATACCATAAGTAGACATGTTAGACTCCTGAACCTTACCATCTGCAAATATGAATTTGGGCCCTTTCTCATTTGCAATGCATGATTCATACTACTGCCTTTACTTTCTAGTTTTTGTATAAATGAAGCTGCTGCAAAATACAGAACTCTCAGATATGCTGTTCTGAAAACAAGAGAGAGAGATTTCTGAACAATGGCTAGTTTAGAACAGCCTTTGTTCCACAGTGCAATCAGATGTGTGAATTTGCATGTTGGTATAACTTGCACCCAGTTAGGAAATCTGTACTTTACAATGATAAAGGGTGTCTCATATTGTCACACAAACCACTTTTACTTAATCACTTGCCTCAAAAACTCTGTGGGGTCACCATAAGTCAGCTATGGCTTGACCACACTTTGCACACACACGTATTGTCACACAGAACAGTTCCTCGTATTCCTTCAAAAGAATATCAAATCTATGCTAAACATTTTGGGCAATTTATCTATGGCTTATCTGCAGGGGTCTTTTCATAGAAAAAGAGGTGCAGGAGCTCATTTGCATATGCCACACCCCCTGACATAAGGCAGGCATGTTTAGAATGCCTTTCTCTCCCTTCCCCATTTGGGGAAGAGAAATAAAGGCATTTAAATCCCCCCCTTCACTGAGTTTCTCTGCAAAAGTGGAGACGCTCAGGGGAAAGGGGGGGCATGTCTTCCTGCCTCCCCTCCCCTTCTCCAGCTAGCTGTGGCAGGCTAGCTGGAGGAGGGCAGGGCAGGAAGGCAGTCATGCCTGGGTCCCCTGCCCGATGTTCTCCAGATGCCCCGTGCCTGCGGGGCACCTAGAGAACATCGGGCAGGAAACTCAGGCATTTAAATCCTCCCCTTTCCCCCGAGTCTCTCCGCAGAAGCGGAAAGGCTCAGGGGAAAGGGGGGCATGTCTGCCCACCTCCCCCCTTCTCCAGCTAGCCCACCATGGAGGACTGGCTGTAGGAGGGGAGGGCAAGGCAGGGCAGGGAGGCAGTCATGCTTGGGTCTCCTGCCCAATGTTCCCCAGATGCCCTGCGGCTGTGGCACACCTAGAGAACATCTGGCAAGGAACCCAGGCTTTTAAATCCCCCCCCTTCCCCTGAGTCTCTCCGCAGAAGTGGAGAGGCTCAGGGGAAAGAGGGAGCATGTCTGCCCACCTCCCCTCCCCTTCTCCAGCTAGCCTGTTCTGCTGCACTCCGACACGAAATGACCCCTGCTTATCTGTGCAAATATGTTAGTTAAGCATAGTAATTAAAGCTTTTCGATAGGCAAGGATTTCTGCATCTCCAGGGCTCCATAGTTACAGAAATTGTTGCTAGAAATTCTGTAAGTGTGCTGCTATGATGTTACGCTACTTACATGAAAGGATAAGAGCAGTTATTAAGAAAATGAGCCAACAGAAAATCTTTCTGAACGATTTAAAGCAGATGACATTGTGTGAATGATACTTGATTGTTAATAAAGAACCACCTCAAGGATTTTGTGGGTTCCTGGATGTAGGGGGGGGGAAACCCTTCTTTCTAGGCATAATTGTTATATACTGCCTATATATGCAAGTAAAAGCCAAACTACACATTGCATAGAACACAGGATTTCCAGAGGAATCTTTAGAGGTTGCCAGCTGTGAGTTCCCTGTGGTAAGTCCATTCAAAAGTGCTGCAAGGGCCTGATATGGATGGGGTGAAGGTGAGCTCCTGCTTTCCCTTTGCATCATTTTTGTGGGCTGAAACATCCCTGGGGGAGTTATTTACTTGGGGTTGCTGCAAATGCAAGCATTCAGTGTGCATCGAGCCCCTCAGTGGGAAAAAAATAACTTCCCCAGGGCCATGGAAAAATGGTGCAGGATGAGGCAGGAGCCTGTCTTCCCCTCAGAGCATGGCCCCAAATAAATTGGGCACCTGAGGTGTTTCTATATTATATTCCCACTGAGAACTCACAGCTGGCCTATGATTGCAAGTCACCATGGCTATCATGTGGTATATCTAACAGACAGTTTAGACCCAACTGATCATATCACTCAAATTGCAATTAGTTTATCTCACCTCACTTTGTTTATCAAAGTAATTTACACCCTTTCTTTTGTCCGTGGCATGACTGAGAGTATTTGTATATTGTAAATGAACTTACCTTGCTAATGATTACTTTTCACTTATCTTACTGGCTTATGCATTTCTTCAAACTGCCCACTTGATTTCTAAAGACAAGTTTGAGGGAAATCCTATTCATCTCAATTTGCATATTTTGTGAATTTTAGCTTCGGAGGAAGTTCCTTTCAATACATAACTGATCATGTTGTTGTTGTTCAGTCACACAGTCAAGTCCGACTCTTCACGGCCCCATGGACCACATCATGCCAGGCCCTCCTGTCTTCCGTCGTGCTCCGGAGTTTGCTTAATTTCATGTTCATTGCCTCAATAATAATGTCTAACCACCTTATCCTTTGCCATCCCGTTCTTCTTTGACCTTCAATCTTTCCCAGCATCAGGGTCTTCTCCAGTGAGTGCTCCCTTCTAATTTGGTGGCCAAAGTATTTGAGCTTCAGCTTCAGTATCTGGCCTTCCAGGGAACAGTCAGGGTTGATTTCTTTGATGATTGACTAATTTGATCTCCTTGCAGACCAAGGGACTCTCAAAAGTCTTCTCCAGTACCATAATTTGAAAGCATCTATTCTTTGGCACTCGGCCTTCCTTATGGTCCAACTCTTGCAGCCATACATTACTATTGGGAATACCATTGCTTTGACCATATGGACTTTTGTTGGCAGGGTGATGTCTCTGCTTTTTATTATGTTGTCTAGGTTCGCCATAGCTTTCCTCCCAAGGAGCAGACATCTTTTAATTTCATGGCTGCAGTTACCGTCTGCAGTGATCTTGGATCCCAGGAACATGAAGTCTGTCACTGCTTCCACGACTTCTCCTTCTATTTGCCAAGGAGTAATGGGGCCAGATGCCATGATCTTAGGTTTTTTTTATGTTGAGTTTCAAGCCAACCTTTGCACTCTCCTCTTTTACCCTGAGTAAGAGACTCTTTAGGTCCTCTCCACTTTCTGCCATTAGAGTGGTATCGTCTGCATATCTGAGGTTGTTGATGTTTTCCCCAGCAATCTTAATTCCGGTTTCTGAATCATCCAGGATGGCATTTTGCATGATGTACTCTGCATATAAATTAATTAAGCAAGGGGACAATATACATCCTTGTCATACTTCTTTTCCTATGCTAAACCATACCTGATCATAGGAATCTGATTTTTTTATTTACTTCATTTATATCACACTTTTCTCCCCAGCAGGGACCCAAAACAGCTTATATCGTTCTCCTCTCCTCCATTTTATTCTCACAACAACCCTGTGCGGTAGATCAGGCTGAGTGTGTGTGACTTGCCCAAGGTACGCAACAAACTTCCATGGCAGAATGGGGATTCATACCTGGGCATCCCATATCCTAGTCTACTTCCAGTATAACTCTCTTCTCAGCAGTATTCTGCCAGCCTAATAGAAAAAATGGGCAGAAGCATAGTATCATTCTTTAATTTATTTTACAACATTTATATTCGGCCTTTCTGCCCAATCAGTAGGGTTCCCAGGACACAGTTTTACCATAGAGATTTTACAAAATGCTACAGCATCTGCTGTTTCTGTTTCATTTTTTAAAACCCAAGTGTGGCATACAAATACTTACATGATGCCAGCGTGCATTAATTTCCCCACTCCATTTTTTCTGGACGCCAGTGAGCAATGAGAAGGGATACCCAGTATATATCCCTACCAGTAAGGTAGGGTATTAATCCATGCAAAAGAGTTTAAAACATTCCTATTGAAAGTCTATGGAAAGCCCCAAACAATTGTTTCAAACTTTATAGTCACCTGTTTGTATGTATGTGGAAACTATATGTATATGTAGATATCCTCATAGGATTGTTCAGTCTTCTCCATACAGTGACTGATATTAGGGATGACATGAACTTTATGGCAGGCAGATTCATTAAGTAAATGTGGTGTGTTTGACTGCTGTGACCATCTGTGGGACATGTCTTGGACCCCCGTGTCTCCCTGTGGTCAGCACCAAGTAGCTGCTGAACACAGAGCAGCAGTAGTAGGGGTCAGTAGCGGAAAGGGGGTCCTGCTAAGTGGCAATAGAGGTGGTGTCAACAGGCAACAGTGGGCATAAAGGTAGCCCTGGGCAGGCAGCCGCTATTAGAGATATCTATGTGGGAGAACAGAGACACACAGAGAGGGGGCCTGCTGATTGGTGGGGGGAGGAGTGACTGGGTAGCCTTCCTAAGTAGTTGTATTATCTATATACTATTTCCCAAGTGTGGCCACTCCATCTGTGGATACCTAAGTCCATGCATCGGGGCCACACTCACACTAAACTGATTTTTCTTTAAACTTGGGATACCCCCAAATTTGTAGAAAAGTCTGAAATCTTTAAAAAAAATACACACAGGGGTTTAAAATTCCCTCCAAAGCTCTTTTTTTCCTACCTTCAGCATGGTGGAACCTGGGAGCCGTGGCGGGTCTGTTAATGGCAGCAGCTGTGCTGAGCCACCACCTCCTATATGGAAAGCCTGAACACCAGGTCGTGATGTCACAGTAATGGCGAAGAGGGTAGTCATAACATTCCCTGTGTGGTTATGTGGGGCTAACCTGAGGGCTGCTGTTAAGTGTGAATCACACCCTGTGTAATGATTTCAGTTAATTGGTTGTGTTCCTTTAAATTTTTTGTTGAATATAGCAGAGTTAGAGAGTTTGGAGTTAAGAGTGTGAGGAATATTTTGTTGAATATAGCAGAGTTAGAGAGTTTGGAGTTAAGAGTGTGAGGAGAATTTGGAAGTTTGATTTCAGTTGAAGGAGTGTTCGGTAGGAGAAGGACTTCAGTGAAAGGAGTCTAGTGTTGGCAGTTGGTGTGAGAGCTGACAGAAGGTTAGGTTGCTGGCACTTTGTCAGCCAAAAAAAAGTGGAATAAACAGACAATCAGGGCATTCTGAACAAAGTGAAGAGAATTGTAAGGATGAATTAGGGATGGAATTTCTTTTGACAGGAAAACTGCAAACTGATGCTCTTGAGGAAAGGTTTTCTAAATACAGACAGTTAGCTGGTTCCCAATATCATATATCTGTGACACAGCTGTATGAAACAGAAAAGAAAATTCGTGTTCAGCATGTGGGTCCTTTGATGCTACATTCAGGTAGACATGGGAAAATAATGGTAGGCCCATTAGAGTCCAATTTTGAAAAGGTGGAATGTACATCAGATTTCAGTGAACCAGTTGATGTATCTCAAAATGATTTACATCTTATATGGGACATACTACCCTCCCTTACGTACATAGCTGGCTACTGTACACATGCAGCTTTAAGGTGACTTCATTGTGATATATGTAAATTAGAACTTGTTAAGGAAAGAGAGTTGCCAATAAACAGTCATTTTCTTTTGATTAGTAGTTAGATAGAGGTGGTTTGAAATATCCAACACAAGGTGTTATCAATGTGGTTTCCTATACATATGTGGTAGTAAGCAAATTGTTGACCGCAGCCTTTCTGAAGCCTCAAACCAACCAGAGGGCTATAGCATGTCTAAAGTCTCTGGAAGCATTAGATGAAAGTGAATGTAG
>NW_015160855.1:651187-655419 GCF_001447785.1 Gekko japonicus | reverse complement strand
TTTTTTGGTAACTGGAGATTATAATTGAAGTTTACTGTATGTGAAAACTTCTTACCTAAGTATGAGTTTGTGCATATTAATATCTCATGCTGTGTCAATGGTAAATAAAAAGTAATACTGAAAACCAAAAGTTATTAAACTCGTATTATTACTTGACAATACCATCATACAACAGACATCCACCACTTTCCCCTATTATATGCTTGTAAATTATATGAAACATACACTCAAATATGCAAGGGAAACTGAACTCAGTAACACTGTAAGCTAGTGTGAAGAATCTGGAATACTGCAGTGAAAGAATCAAGAAAATATCTTGTTGAGTACACGAGAAACTGCAAGTTAAAACACTTGTGACAGTAACTGGCAACTGCAGAGTTCAGGTACTGTAGGACTACCTTTGATGACGTCACGACCTGGTGTTCAGGCTTTCCATATAGGAGGTGGTGGCTGAGCACAGCAGCGGCTGCAGGAGAGCCTGGGAGCCATGCCAGGTGCAGCAAGAAAGGGTGGGGGTGGGATTTCCCCCCACAAGTCTCGCAGGACCTCACTTGTGTTTATTTATTTTGGAATGTTTTATGCCACCTCTCCAGAATCCTGCTTCCTGGTGGCTTACAAGTAAAAACATCATAAAATCATCCTATGATCAATACAAAAACAAGCAATTAAAAATGTCAGAAATATAAGAACAGCATAAAACATACCTCAGAGTACAAGCAGAAATAAAACAGTAAAAAACATAAGGGGAGTGCTCCTTAGGGATGCCAGCCTCCAGGTGGGATCTGGAAATCCTTTGGAATTACAGCACATCTCCAGAGATCAGTTCCCCTGGATAAAATGGATGCTTTGGAGGGTGGACTTTATGGCTTTGTACCCCTCTGAGGTCCCTGACCTCCCCAGGCTCCATCCCCAAACCTCCAGGAGTTTCCCAACCTGGATCAGGGGGGACCTGGCAACCCTTGTGTTCCTTGGAGATCTTCAGGAGGTGCTCCGAAGCCTGCCTGTTTGCCATGGCTTTTGAGGGCTTCTTTGGGGTGGGGGGATTTGGGGCTTTTTATTTTATTTCTGGTTTTAACTGAAAATGGTTTTAAGTGTTATTGTAAACTGCCTGGAACCACAAGGAAAGGTGGGATATGTTTTAATTATTAAATAAAAGATAAACCCCCGCAGTTAAAAGCCTGAGTAAAAAGAAACAGTTTCACCTGGCACCTAAAACACAGTATGGTAGATGCCAGTTGAACCTCAAGGGGGAAGATATTCTAAAGGCAAGGTGCCATCCCTTACCTCAACTCAAGCCAAAGGGCTTGGGAGGCAGATCTTAATTAGCAGGCTGTATTGCATGGGAGAAGATGGTCCTTCAGGTACCCTGGCCTAAGTGGCTTAGGTAAGAACAAGGAGTTTGAATTGTGTATAGAAACAGATGGGTCCAGGGCAGATCTTTCAGCTCAGAGGTGATACAATATTTATAATCAATCCCTGGCAACATCCTGCCTGCCATGATGGAGCAACTGAAGTCCAGATCATTTTCAAATACTGTCCCTCATGGAGTATATTACAGTAATCTAACCTGGGTCTGATTAGAGCATGGATTGCTGTGACTGTAAATTCCACTGTGACATCCGTGTTGTTTATATTGAACCTGTGTTGGACCCCCTTTTGGGCCAATCTGATGAGCATAAAATTAGTTCTTTATTGTCTTCGCATAATATAGAAATTCTGGAACCTGTAGCAAATTTCTTTTATGAGTTATCTAGGAGGAGAGGCTCATATTAAGGCAATTCGGAATGTGATACCCCTCCAGCCTATCTTGAGGCTCTATGCTGCATGTGTATTTTATATTTTATGCCAATAAAGGTACTATATTTGTATTTGATTGCTGTGGCCAAATCAAACTTTCTGAGGAATGGCCATAGCTGAAGCTGATTAAAGGTACTGCATGCTACAGAACAATCATAGGCCAGGACCCAGCAGCACTTTCAAGCTATGAACCTGTTTCTTCAGCTAGGAGTGCAGTGCCCTCTGGTACAGGTTCTCCCTAGGAGAGAACCTCAATCATGTCTGTATTAACCTTCAGTTTATTGGTCCTCATCCATCCCATTACCTTCTCTCGGCATCTGTTCAGGACTTCCAAAGACACCCCCCTCCCCTGATTCAGCTATTAAGAAGAAATAGAGCTGGGTCACTGGGTGTCACCTGCATATCAGTGACACCTCATTCCACATTAGGGTTGTACCGGAAGTGCATTATTAGGGCTTGTACCGGAAGAGATACTATCACATCATCGGCATAGCAGTGATGCTCTGCTATTTAGGCAAAAACTCTATGGTAGAAGCCATGTTTACCATAGAGTTTTTGCCAAAATACTAGAGCATTGCCACAGTGCTGGTGTGCACCAGAAGTGGCATTGCTGACAACAAGGCCTAGGCCTCCCTCCCACTCCTGGTAAGCCTTCTTCCCCCTGATGGCTGCCAGGAGGGACCTGGCAATCTTACTCAAAATCCCCAGACAACCTCTCCCAATGGTTTCATGGAGATGCTAAACCCTGTGGAACCTCACAGCATAGGGTTGCCAGGTTCCTACCTCTTGTCCAGCGGGGGGAAGAGGCTCCTTGTCTGGGAGTTTCATGTGCGTGCACAGCGCATGCACCGTGATGACATCACCTGGAAGTGACATCATTGTGCCGGGCACATCACCGGGGGATGCTCTAGCATTTGGCCTGAAAAATCTACGATACCATAGAATTTTCAGGCCAAATGCTAGAGCGTCCCCTGGTGACATGCCTGGCGCGATGATGTCACTTCCAGGTTGGCCAGATCCAGGCACTTTGGGGGCGGGGCTCCCCCACCAGTCAGATCCAGGCCAGTGGGTCAGGGTCCCCTAGAGTGGGCAAACCCCCCTGGGGGATCTGGCAGCCCTACCACAGCATAAATGCCAGAGGGATGAGCAGCAGTCCCCTAGCACCACCTTCTGGAATCAGATAAGAATGGAACTACCAAAACACAGTGCCTTCCCACTCATCCAGTGCTTCCTGATGGATACTATGGTTAGTAGTACCAAAATCCACTGACTCTGCTAAGAGGTCCAGAAAAATCCACACACTCCCTGTCCCTTTTCCTCCTATAGGGGAAGTTAGAGGCCTACCTGACAACGGGATGAATTCCTGCAGGCAGCTTAAAAATCCACTGAGGTGTTAGCTCCCTAAAAATGACTGACAGGCAGGGTGTAAGCTGAGCTGGAGAATATCTGAGCATCACTAATTGGCACTTTCCCTGCATGGATAATGTGGTGGCATCACTGATAAACTATGTTGTGTCTAATTACGAAGTTGTTAGGGGGTGCTATGTTACCCCCCTACCAGCTTTAATTTAAGAAGCTGAATCACTGACTTCAGTTTCTGGGGGGAAATTAGCTAAATGGCAAGCCTCAGTGATAGGTGGGATATTAGTGAGGATCATCCTACCTATGTTTATGGGGATCTTTCCCTTTAAGAGAACTCTCAATAGCCAGACAGTTGCTTAACCAAAATTAAACAGAAGAAAATCCCAACAAAATGCACACGTACAGAAATAAAACACATGTAAAATCATACATAAAAGTAATGGAAGTACAGAGCTGAGCGGGAATAATAGGAGGGTGTTTTGGGAAATATATCTTACCTACCCAGGAGATCGGGGATCCATGGAGCAGAGACTGGAAAGATGGAAAATGACCCAAACAAATTTGGGGGTGACCTGACAGTAGGCACCTGGGCAGACACAATGTGTCCAGAGGGCTTGCTAATGCACTGGGTCCCTCAAGACAAAGCATTGATGAGATTAATCAGGGATAAAACAATATAGTTTGTAAATGCTGTACAGGGTTCTCAGAAGATGACAAAAGAGAACAGGATATGTTCTTAAGAGTTTGGGATGTGCTTCCTCCGGTGATTCTAGGGTTGCCAGACCTCCCAGTCTAGTGGGGTTCACCTGCTTTTTTGGGTGTTCAACCTGCCACCAGGCCAGCTGGTGGGCGGGAGAAGCTCCACCCCCAAACCCAAACACCTGAGCCACCCCTCTCCTTTCTCTCTTGAGAGAGGGGAGGGAGAGGGGTGGCTGTGGGCATTGCTGGTTGGAGATCAGGCATGCAGGACCCGTGGGCTGCAAGCACTTAAAGATTGCCTTTTTTTAAGGCAGGAGCGCCTGGCACCTGCTCTTACCAAGCAGGGGCTGTTGGCTCCTGCCTCGCAAGAGGTG
>NW_015160855.1:648161-651145 GCF_001447785.1 Gekko japonicus | reverse complement strand
CCATTGGCTTCTGCCTTTCAAAAGGCAAGATCCCCTACTGCAAGGCAGGAGCGCCTGGCACTCGCTCTTCCCAAGTGGGGGCCATCCGCTCCTGCCTTGTAAGAGGCAAGATCACCTCTTGCAAGGCAGGAACACCCGGCACTTGCTCTTCCCAAGCAGGGGCCGTCAGCTCCTGCCTTGCAAGAGATGATTCTGCCTCTTGCATGGCAGGAGTGTTTGGCAGGGACATGATGAAGTCACACAGAGTGACATCATTGTTTTGGGGGTGGCCGCACCCCCTCCCGGAACGCCACCTAATCCCCCCCCCCAGAAGATCAGACCTGGCAACCCTAGGTGATTCAGAGGGTAAACTAATCAAAATGGAAACCATACTGCTTGATGACCCACCTTTTGTGTTAGGCAGGAAAGAGGGGAGTTGTTATGAAAGAAATGTGGGTATGAAAAGGTGAGGGGAGGTTGATAGGGTTAGCAGTCCCAGGAGAAAACAAATACGTCATATTTTGCATCTGTGTGGATGACTGGATTTCCTGGTGCAAACAGAAACTGTTAATGTTTCTGTTGGAATGTGGTGGCTAAGAATGTGAGAAGTTAATGATCCACTGATGATCCCTGATTACTGGGGGAAAAAAGGTGTGAATAGCGTATTGATTAGGGTGAATTGACCAGGAAGGGATGAGCCAAGAGGAGGAGGAGGAGGAGATTGGATTTATACCCTGCCCTTCACTACCCAAAGGTGTGTCAGAGCGGCTTACAAACTCCTTTCCCTTCCCCTCCCCACAACAGACACCCTGTGAGGTAGGTGGGGCTGAGAGAGCTCTGACAGAAACTGCTCTTTTTCAAGGACAGCTGTGCCAGAACTATGGCTTGCCCAAGGTCATCCAGCAGCTGCAAGTGGAGGAGTGGGGAATCAAACCCGGTTCTCCCAGATTAGAGTCTGCACACTTAACCACTACATTAAACTGGATTTAATCTTTCCTATGGGCCTCAACAGAGAGAGAAATCTCTTTCCTTTGGATGGGGGGAAAACTATTAGTTTGACGCATGCCGTAGAGGCACCCTCCCAGCATAGCAAGTTCAGACTTGTTTCTTTTGCTGCTAGAAACCATACTATTTGGTTCTGCTCCATCTTGGTTTTGTGTATAGTTCCAGGCCACACTATGGCCTACTTCTAGGCAAGATATGGCTTGCACTTACACAGAGGGTATGGGGGGTAGGGTAGAAGATGATAAGGGGTGTTTTCTGCCAGTGGCTCCCTTTTTCAGAGGCACATAGGGGGCCTTACAACTACGGGAGTCCGTGTCAGTGCTGCTAGTGCGTTTGTTTCTGTAGCTGCGGTTGTATTGTTGCTTCTGCTGTGGATTATTACAGCATCATGTGGGCTTTAGCCCTGTTTGGATGGCTCTGTAGCATACCAGGATGGTAGCATTGCCTGTAATACACTTGTAGGCAGAAATCTGTGAATCATATCTCGTTTCTTAAATGACTCAGTAAACCAGATAATTGCTCTAGTAATTTTACCTTTCATTTTGCTATATCCAATGCTTCTGAATGCATGTGTCACATCACATAACTTATAGAAGTAATATATTTTATCTACCAGAGAACATCTTGGCAGCCTTTTCAATGATACACAGGAAAGGTTTTTTAATTCGTTCTTACTCATTATGCAAGGAAAAGTAAGTGTATGTAGTGAAATATAAAAGTGCATTCCTTGTATTAATATTTTGGAGGTGCATTGGATAGTAAAGATTTTAAGAAATCTTTGTTCAGTTTCCCTTTACAATGATTTGAACTTTTCTGTGCACAGTTTCTGAAATATTGACTGTGTTTTGTGGCTATCTTTAGGCTTTCTTGTTTGTTCATAATTATTATTGTTAAATATAGAACATTGTTTTGGGAAGAAAGCAATTCAAAGAATTTCACATTCACTTAATCTCTTCTGTTATAAATTATTGGGCTAGATTCAAGAAAATATTGGGCACTGTTTCAAAATATAGACATTTTGTGCCTCACGGCCTGTATCTTATTTGTAACGTGTAGAAGCAGCACAAATCTAGTATCTGGAATCAGGGTCGTAGCTATGTGGGGCATATGGGGCGACACCCCCTCCTGAATTTTCAGTGCCCCACTGAAACTTAGAACCCACCTCACCAGAAATGCCAGAGAAGCATGGTTTCCACCTCCAAGTCCTCAGATAAGCTGGCAGCAGCCATTGCACAGCCTCGGCAGAGCAGCTCCTCCTCCTTGTTCCTTCCTTCCAGTGTATTTCCGTAGTAGCTAGCAGCTCCTTCCTGTTTCCCATGGTTGGCAGTGGGGGTGTTATAAGCTGCCTTATACATATACTGTTAGGGGAAATTGCTTGAAGCGTGCAGCTGGCTGCTTGCTTAAAGGAACAGGAGGCTCTCTTTCCAGTTCTCTGTGGCTGGCCGGGTGCTGGACATACAGCAGAGGAAAAGAGGTGACTCTTGGTTTTCTGGTGGGAGGGCCTTTCTCTGGCTCTTATTTATTTACTTATTATTTTTGTGATAGCAGAATTTATTTATTTATTTATTATTTATTATTTGTATTTCTATCCCGCCCTCCCCGTAGGCTCAGGGCGGCTTACAAGTCATATTACCAAATCATAACATAACATAAAACAATACATACATTAAGATTTTTAAAACCAGTTATAATCATAGAAAAATATATTCAGTACTCCTCGCATAAAAACCAAGATGGCTATCTCTTGAAATCTCATTCAAGTGCTCAACCTCCAGATTACCCTGTACCCAGATTCTAGTGCGTTGATGGTGCCATGGCGTTGGTGGTACCATGGCGGTGGCGGCTCCTATTCGAACGCCTGGCGGAAGAGCTCCGTCTTGCAGGCTCTGCGGAACTGTGCTAGGTCCCGCAGAGCCCTGATCTCCTCTGGGAGCTCGTTCCACCAGATAGGAGCCGCCACTGAAAACGCCCTATTCCTGGTCACAACGCATTTAATAACT
>NW_015160855.1:614461-648097 GCF_001447785.1 Gekko japonicus | reverse complement strand
GCAGCGCTTTCAGCACAGGCTGGATGTGATCTCGTCTAGGAAGATCCATCAACAGCCTGGCTGCAGCATTCTGCACTAGCTGCAGCTTCCGAATTTGCAACAAAGGCAGCCCCATGTAGAGAGCGTTACAGTAGTCTAGCCTCGAGGTGACCGTCGCATGGATCACAGTGGCTAGGTCCTCCCGGTCAAGGAAGGGAACCAACTGCCGTGCCAGCCGGAGGTGGTAAAATGCCGACTTGGCAGTGGCTGCTACCTGGGCCTCCATCGTTAGCGAGGAGTCCAGGAGCACCCCCAAACTCCTAACCTCTGACGCCGGCACCAGAGGCGCCCCATCGAAGGTTGGGAGAGGGAGTACCAGCCCCGGACCGATCCGACTCAGCCCCAGGACCTCCGTCTTTGCCGGGTTTAATTTCAGCCGACTCAGTCTGAGCCACCCAGCCACGGCCTGTAACGCCCGACTAAGGTCATCGGGAGTGGAATCTGACCGGCCGCCCAACATCAGATACAGCTGGGTGTCATCAGCATACTGATGACACCCCAGCCCACAACTCCGGGCAATCTGGGCAAGGGGGCGCATGTAGATGTTAAACAACATCGGGGATAGCACTGCCCCCTGAGGTACCCCGCATTCAAGGGGCCACCTCCGGGACCGCTGATCCCCAATCGCCACCCTCTGTCCCCGACCTTGGAGAAAAGAGACCAGCCATTGAAGGGCCAGCCCCTGAATCCCCACGTCGGCAAGGCGGTGGGCCAGCAACTGATGGTCGACCGTATCAAAAGCGGCTGACAGGTCTAACAACAACAGTGCCGCCACTCCGCCTTGATCCAGAAGTGACATCATGCCCCCCAGTCCCCATCACCACCAAACATTTTCATGCTATGTCTGGAATAAAAGAAACTGCAGGTTCTGGCTTGATTCAGCGGTAACATGAAACCATTATGGAGGACAGGAGAAGGACCTAAGTTGCTTTGGGTCTCCATTGGGGAGAAAGGCAGGGTATAAATGAATAAAATAAATAAAACTTTTTTTTATTATTTTAGCTCTGTTTAGGTAGTGAAACCAGAATTGGGTCCACATATGATCAGTGAATCCTGGCTTGGCAATCCTGGCTGCAGTGCTATCGTTCTTTTCCCCTGTTCCCTTCCAGAGACCTGACTCCCACCCCAACCTGCCTCACAGTACCCAACTGAGAACAAACTCAGTCAAATGCCCCAGAGTTCTGTCTCTGCTCCATATCATACATGACTCTTGCAGAAGATATGTCCCTGATTTTAACACATACTTCCTGTCAGATTTTTGACTTTTCACAAATACTACCTGCCAACTGCACACCTAGAAGTTTCACACACAGAGTCTAAAACCCCAGGAAGAGCCTGCTTACCCCACAGCAGATTCCACTCACACAATAAATGTTGTAGTTGTTGTTGTTCAGTCACACAGTTGAGTCCAACTCTTTGTGACCCCATGGACCACATCACACCAGGCCCTCCAGTCAATCCAACTTTTGCGCTCTGATTATCCTCCAGTGTGGCATATACCATCACTAGCCAACAATGTCCTCCTGCCTTCTACTTAGGATAAACAGACGAGATACCTAGGAATGAATGACCATAAGCGACCCACCTGAATCTATGATCCAAAGCCTGACATTTAAAAAGCTGGCAGGAGAACATTTCAGCCTCCTAGGACATTCTGCCATTGACCTCAAAATCTTACAAATCTTACAATAATCTTACAACAAAGACAGTTAGCCACAAGGTATAGATAGGAACTCTTGGTCTGCGGCAAGTGATGCACTGTATTCTTGGTGCTTGGGGGGAGGGGCAACAGTGGGAGGGCTTCTAGTGCCCTGGCCCCACTGCTGGACCTCCTGATGGCACCTGGTATTTTTGGCCACTGTGTGACAGAGTGTTGGACTGGATGGGCCATTGGCCTGATCCAACATTGGCTTCTCTTGAGTTCTTATGTTCTTATATATGGAATGAGAAATGCAAGATTGTCACATTCAGGGCAAAGCCTGACATTGTTACTTTACCCAGGGTTTCTGGGATACACAAATACCATGACAATCAACAAGGCAAGAGACAAGAGAAAGATCTACAAACCAGTCTGAAGTCAGGGATGTAAAGAAAAATGGTTCCTTGTTCTGGGTTACAAAGTAAAATTTTTGGTTCAGGCTGCAAAGTGGCCTGTAGAAACTTTCCCAGAGACAGTTAGAGATAGCAGAGAGAGTGTTGTAACCTTGCTGAAGTGTTTTCAGCTGTGGATGGTACCAAGCCCTTGGAGCTTCCAGTTAGCACATTCCAAAGCAATCATGTCTGGCTCACCCACTAGGCGAACTAGGCATTCGCCTAGAGTGCCGGGCCCTGGATGGGGCGGCAGGCCCTGGATGGGGAGCAGAGCTGTGCCTCCTCCCCCGCCAAAAGCCCACGAGCAGCTCTCCAAATGTCAGCACTTTGCTAATTGGGGAGAGGCATCCAGCGAGCATCCCCCACCCAGAGACAGGATCCCCCCCCACCTCACTCCCAAACTGCCTTCAGAAGATGAGTACGAGAGAAATCTTTCTTCCGTCTTGGAGGGCGCTGCAGGAACATGCAGGGAGTGCTCGCTGGGTCTTGTTCTTAGATAGAAATTGTTCCACCGTCAGCTCTTCAACCAACATATTTTCATCCATGATTTCAAAACAGCAATCAACCTCAATAAGCCTGTCTCAAGAGAATAACAAATGTTGCCCCGAAGAAAAGACAGGATATTACTCCACACTTATCTCCTTCCCTCTTTCTTCCTGGCCGCTTTTCCCCCCCCTCTCACAACATTCAATTCGGGGATAAATCTTCTTTAAACCTGAAGACGCCTGTACTCACAATTCTGTATAATCTCCACTTATCTCCCCTTATGTTGCTTCTTTTTAGAGTCCATGCAAATTTAAATAAAAACAACACGGGAGGCAGCAGCTATGGAGAACATGGCGGCCATGTTCTCCTTCACAATCCGCTCTTGCTTCGGGGTAAGAAGCGGACACCCCCCTGTGTTGCCAGTCACGGGAGGGGCCGCAGCAGAACCCCCTGCTCCAAATCTCCCTCCAGGAGATCTGGAGGGGCTCTCCCGAGCTCCGGGAGGCCCCAGAAAGAGCAGAGATGAATCGGGCATCTCGGAGCGTTCCGAGCCCCGCCCGTCGCTGCACCGTTCCGCCGGAAGTCCAACTGTAAATACACATTAAAGGGGTCCGAACTGGCAGAGACTGAACAAGAGAGAGATCTTGGAGTCATAGTAGATAACTCACTGAAATTGTTGAGACAGTGTGCGACTGCAGTAAAAAAGACCAATGCTATGCTGGGGATTATTAGGAAGGGAATTGAAAACAGATCAGCCAGTATCATAATGCCCCTATATAAATCAATGATGCGACCTCATGTGGAACACTGTGTACAGTTCTGGTCACCACACCTCAAAAAGGATATTATAGATTTGGAAGAAGTGCAGAAAAGGGTAACTAGAATGATAAAAGGGTTGGAACACTTTCCCTATGAAGTAAGGTTAAAGCGCTTGGGGCTCTTTAGCTTGGACAAATGCCAGGTAGGGGTGACATGATTGAGGTTTATAAGATTATGCATGGGGTAGAGCAGGTAGAGAAAGAGGTACTTTTCTGCCTTTCTCACAATACAAGAACTTGTGGGCATTCAATGAAATTGCTGAGTAGTCGGGTTAGAACGGATAAAAGGAAGTACTTCTTCACCAAAAGAGTGATTAACACATGGAATTCACTGCGAAAGGAGGTGGTGGCGGCTACAAGCATGGGCGGCTTCAAGAGGGAATTAGATAAGCATATGGAGCAGAGGTCCATCGGTGGCTATTAGCCACAAGGTATAGATAGGGACTCTGGGGCAAGTGATGCTCTGTCATCTTGGTTCTTGGGGGGGTCAACAGTGGGATGGCTTCTAATGTCCTGGCCCCACTGGTGGACCTCCTGATGGCACTGGTATTTCTGGCCATTGTGTGATACAGAGTGTTGGACTGGATGGGCCTTTGGCCTGATCCAACATTGGCATCTCTTATGTTCTTATGAGACCCTTTCCTATAAAGTTAGTTAACATTCACACTATGTGGTGGTGCCTGGAGAGTATTTGACATGGCTTTGTCAGTTGTCCCAGAGCAACCCAGCAATGACATCCTGTCTTGATTCCTGCCTAGATTGGCTGATTGTGTGAACATCTTGTCTTGCTGGAACTGTGCCTCTGCAACCTGGAAAGGGTAACTAGAACTTTGTCCTTATATGTTTAGCTATGTTGGAAAAGTTTAGGTTTTGATTATTTTAAGTCTTGTTCTTAGATATTTTTGCACCTTAAATAATTATATTTTTACTCTGTCATGGTTTTTGCCTTCAATTAACCTCAAAGTCTAATCCAAAAGCCTTGACTCTTGACCGCCTCTCAAGTTAACTGTTTTGCCTTGGAAACTCAGACTGCAGTCTCGTTCTGCAGGGCTGACTTTTCTTGTTTAGTTCCCTGAGAAGCTGGGAGACTTGGTCTTTCTCTCCTGGGCTGTTGGGATTAGATTGAAAGACCTGGTGGCAACCTACCAAGGCTTTGGTGAGTTTTAGACTCTCTCAGGTAATTTGTAACTTTGTTTTGCAATACTCTCCCCTTGAACCAAATGTTCCTGTCCCGGATGGGACTGGCACTTTTGACTATAGAGCCAAAGGTTCAGCCCAGGGATTAGAGGAAAAGAGGTTTAAGGGCCCAGGGCCTGGAAGCAGTGCAGGGTGCAAGGTTGGGGTCTCTAGCTGTGAACACAAGCAAAGGTTAGCAAGGACAGAATACAAAGGCAGGAAGTTAGCTCACAGACGTGTGTGGCAAGCAAAGTTGCTTCCACACTAAGCCTTGTTCAGCGTGTTTCTTTTATCTACCACATTAGCCGACTCATCCTCAAAGCCCAAGTGTTTCTTCTTATTGCTGAGTTCATCATCCTCCAGGTTCAAGTCCTTTGCTTTCCTGTTGTTGTTGTTCAGTCGCACAGTCCAGTCCAACTCTTCACGACCCCATGGACCACATCACACCAGTTCCTCCGGAGTTTGCTTAACTTCATGTTCATTGTATCAATAACACTGTCTAACCATCTCATCCTTTGTCGTTCCCTTCTTTTACCTTCAGTCTTTCCCAGCATCAGGGTCTTATCCAGTGAGTGCTCCCTTCTCATTTGGTGGCCAAAGTATTTGAGCTTCAGCTTCAGTATCTGGCCTTCCAGGGAACAGTCAGGGTTGATTTCTTTTAGGATTGACTGATTTGATCTCCTTGCAGTCCAGGGGACTCTCAAGAGTCTTCTCCAGCACCATAATTTGAAAGCATCTATTCTTTGGCACTCGGCCTTCCTTAGGGTCCAACTCTCACAGCCATACAGTACTATTGGGAATACCATTGCTTTGATCATATGGAGTTTTGTTGGCAGGGTGATGTCTCTATTTTTTATTATGCTGTCTAGGTTTTCCATAGCTTTCCTCCCAAGAAGCAGGCATCTTTTAATTTCATGGCTGCAGTCACCGTCTGCAGTGATCTTGGATCCCAGAAACGTGAAGTCTGCCACTGCTTCCATGACTTCCCCTTCTATTTGCCAAGGAGTGATTGGTCTGGATGCCACTATCTTAGTTTTTTTGCTGTTGAGTTTCAAGCCAACTTTTGCACTCTCCCTTTTCACCCTGAGCAAGAGGCTCTTTAGGTCCTCTTCACTTTCTGCCATTAGAGTGGTATCGTCTGCATATCTGAGGTTATTGATCTTTTCCCCAGCAATCTTAATTCTTGCTTGTGATTCATCCAGGCTGGCATTTCACATGATGTACTCTGCATATAAATTAAATAAGCAGGGTGACAATATACATCCTTGTCGTACTCCTTTTCCTATGCTAAACCAATCAGTTGTTCCATATCTGATTCTAACTGTCGCTTCTTGACTGGACACTTCTCACACAGAATAAGCTGCCACAATTACGACTGCTCTCCAAGAGGGAGGGGGAGGAGATGGGAAGCTGGGATCAGGGGGACAGATAACAGCGGGTTGATGGTTGTGTGGGAAGGAGATAGGGCTGCCAACTCCAGGTTGGGGCATTACTGGTCCTGGGGATTTCAGGGCTTGCGCCTGGAGACGGAGGGGTGGGACCTTAGGCACAATGACATACCCTCCACCCTTTAAAGCAGCCATTTCCTCCTGGGCAACCACTCTTCCCAATCTCCACATGAGAGGTGGAGATCACTCAGAATTACACCTGCTCTTCATGTGACAGAGATCAGTTCCCCTGGAGACAATGGTCTACTCTGTACCATTATACCCTGCTGAGGTGGCCACAGGAGATTGACACTATACCACTATACCCTGCTGAGGTGGCCACAGGAGATTGACGCTGAGTCCTCAAGGCTGGGGTACCCGCACAGAGCCTCTTTCTAGAGCTCGTTGTATTTATTTCCACAACGGGCCTTATTCTTAGTACTATATAAACTTAAATCACAACATGCTTGCAGTGTCATGCTTCAAGAAACTAATCTACCTCAAAGTGAACAAGAGCAGCTCAGTAGGGAATGCATGGGAGAAGCTTACTATTCTGGGAAATCCAATAGAACTAGAGGTGTTGCAATTCTAATACATAAAAAGTCTCCACAGGGATGTACTTAATTCCAGAATAGATATTGAAGGGAGATAGCTTTTCCTTTTGATTAAGCAGGAAATACTCACATCTGTGGGATTAATGTGGGATCCCTCCTTTTCTATTATGTTATGGTAGTTCTCAAAGAATTTGGGGGTTATCCTGGGATCATGGTCAAGGACGGTTATATAATAGTAATGGACCTTCTTGTTGTTGTAGAGGGTTCCTTACCTCAAACTGATCAGCCTTGCATGGCCATATGCTTGATATAGGTTTGCATGATGCGTGATTCTTACTGCATCCTTTAGAAAGAGACTATACATACATTTTGCAGGCTTCCAGAATCAGTTCTTGATAGGACTATTTTCTTGTTAGGGGCTCTCTGCTTCCTAAAGTGCTTTCTTGTTCTATTGGTATTTTTGTTATTTCCGATCACTCCCCTGTTTCACTGATAGCTAGTCTGGGAGCTGCTGAGAAGAAAACTCCCTTATGGAAATCAAGCACATTTCTGTTCCACAGTGAGGCGTTTAAAAAGGGAATGGCGCTTCATATTAAATACTTCCTATTTACCAATGTTATGCATGAGGTCCATGGGGGCCATTTTGTGGGATAGTCTTAAAAAAGTATACCTAGTTTATTCAGCTCTTCAACACATTGTGTTGAAAAGCTGAATAAACTAGAAAGTACAGAATGCCACAATCATTTTTAATTCAGCTCCTACTTCTGAGAATTACAATAACCTCATGAAACTCAGATACAAAATTAACAAATTGCTTTCATTGCAAGCTGAGTTTATGTTGGCCTGTATTAAACAAAATTATTGGAAGTCAGGAGAAAAAGTTGGCAAATTACTGGTTTTTAGACTAAAGTAAATATGGCCTGCAACCAGTGTTCCCTCTAAGCTGAGTTAGTGTGAGCTAGCTCAGTTTTTTAGCCTCCGGCTCACACATTTTCATCTTCACTCAGGAAGGACAGCTCCAGGCCAAACTAATTCATGCAGTAGCCAAATCGCTTGCACACCACTTTAATGCCAATAGCTCACAAAGTTAAATTTTTGCTCACAGGACTCCAAAGCTTAGAGGGAACCTTGCCTGCAACTATATTGCAGCGGTTAAAGACAAACAAGGAGAGTTTCATGTCACTCCAAAATCAATTAATGACCAATTCAGAAAGTGTTTTATTCAGCTCTTTATTGTATTACAGACCATACAGAGGCTGTTTCAAAATTTCTGAGCAAGATATACCTGCCAACTTTGAAAAAGTAACATCAGGAATTTCTGGCAACTTCTCTAACAGATTCTTGACAAGCTGGTTATGGTAGTTTTAGCATTATGACCAAAGTAAATGCAAAATTAGTATATAGAACATCATATATCTGCCCTCTGCCTTTTTATTTTTTTCTATTTACCTGTTGTTTCAATAAGCTTTTTGTCATGTGTTGATTTTTACATTTCAACCTTGGGGACCTGGATGTTATATTCTGCGGTCTGTTTTCCTGTGGAAAAGTAGAAGCAGTGATTTTTAAACATTATTCTGTTCATAACGGCTTAGAACAGATGCTTTGCCCTCTACCTTCTGTCAGTTGCTTCATCTGAGTCATCAGCAAAAATTCTTAATAATTATCTCATTTCCTTTCAAAACATTGATGAAGATATACTTCATGCATTCTTTAATCACAGATAACTTAAAGAGTGTTTTATAGTGCTTTCCAGTGGTATCCTTTTATAGGTATAGACACTTTTGGACACTAAGTTTCAAGAGAAAAAACTTGGAACTTGGTAAATATTTCCATCTGGAAACTACCTAACTTTTTCTGGTAGTACCGTTACCCAAAGAGGCAGTCTCCTAATTAGTTGGGGGAAATTAGCTTTAAAGGAGACAAAGCAAGGGGGGTAACTGAGATTCTCCACCAGTGCTTACAGGAATTTTTTCCTCTTGAAAGAAAACAGTCATATGTTCAACTGGAAAGGGTTTTATTGAAATAGGAATAAAAGGGGCAAACACCCACATATAGACACATGGAAAACACACAAGCTAGCAAAGAGGAAATCAGAGAAGAGATAGGAGAAAACAATTTCAGGGAAGGCTATAGTTACCAGGCTTGAAGAGTGAGGTCCACAGAGGCAGCAGCAAAATGACCAGCATTTCACAAAATGAAGGAGAAGGCCCACACACAAGTGGGGGTGTGAGGTATGGTGCCAAGAACACAAACACACACTGTTATGGAGCCGAGTGCTACAATTATAGGGGAAGATGCTCCCCGAGGCAGTCTGATGTATTTGCCTCAAAACAATAACTTGGTGGGTTTTTCATAGATGAGCAATGATTTGGGAAAACCTTGATGGGTTTACCTGAGGTGGACTATAGGTGCTAATGGTGCTTGATGACCTTTAAGTACCAGAGGGGGAAAGCTACCAGGTTTTGTGAATAATGCTAAGTGTTGCTTAATTAGGGTAAATGGGTGAGGGGAAGTAAGGCTGGATGTTGACAAGATTAGTCCAAGGTTTCTCAGTTTCTCACTCTTTCTCCCTCCTGCTACCCCTTTTCTTACTCTCTCCTCCATGCCTGTCACTTTGTCTGTTTCTGCCTCCCCACCACCATCACTCTTTTTCTCTCCAATCTCACCCCATCACTCTTTCTCTCGCTTTTTACCCCCCCCCCATCACTCTCATGGCCTCTCACCCGCTTCCCCCCCCCCACAGCATCAGAGGTGGCAGTAGTGCTCTCAGCCACTCACCTGCTTCCACCCTACTCCCTCAGCAGTGGTGGCAGTGGCTCTCCAGGAATCACAATGGATCTTCCAACTACAGAGATCAGTTCCCCTTAGGGTTGCCAGCTCCAGGTTGGTAAATTTGTGAAGATTTGGGGATACAGCCTTGGGAGGGTGAGGTTTGGGGAACTAAGCTACCTCAGCATGGTATTATGCCATAAAGTCCACCCTCCAAAGCAGCCATTTTTTTCAGTGGAACTGATCTGTGTCATCTGGAGATCAGTTGTAATTCTGAGTGATCTCCAGCCCTCACCTAGAGATTGGCAACACTAGTTCCCCTGGAAGAAGTGACTGCTTTGGAGAGTGGACTCTATGGCACTAAATGCTTCTAGGGTTGCCAGGTCTTACCATCATGCTGGCGGGGGGGGGGTGTCCTGGTCCCTCTCTGGGATCTCTTTGGCATACATGCAAAGTGTGCATGCCACAATGACATCACTTGGAAGTGACATCATCATGTATGACACGTTGTAGGGAATGCTCTGCCACAAGGAAAAACTCTATGTTTTTTCCTTAAATGATTGACCGTCCCCCCACAATGTGCCCTGCACAATGACTTCACCTCTAGGTGACATCATTGCGCTGGTCGCATTGCTGCATGCTGAGCGCTTTGGGGGTGGGGATCCCCTGCCAACCAAATCCAGGCTAGTGGATCTGGGGGCCCAAAAGTGGACAACATCCCCCCTGGCGGATCTGGCAGCCCTAAACGCTTCTGAGGTAGCTCCCCTCCTCAAACCCCATCTTCCCCAGGACTGGAGCTCTGAACGGGCAAGAAACCCTCAAATCTCTAGGAATTTCCCATCCTGGAGTTGGCAACACTATCTCCTTCCCACCCAACAGCCAATTGATCTTTATCTGCTGCTGTTTCTTCAGCTTACCATCTCCCCCTCCCCGCAGCCTCTTTCTGGGAAAACTACAGTCTTGCTCCAAAGTTTTTTATCTCCTCCTTTTTATCCTCAAAACAACCCGGTGAGGTAGGTTAAGATGAAAGTATGTGACTGGTCCAAAATCACCCAGTGAGCTTCTACAAGATGGGAATCTAAACCTGGGTCTTGCAGACCCTACTCTGAACCTCTAACAACTCAACCACACTGGCTTTCATAAGGTGGCTGCTGTTGAACAATAGCAAGTAGCCAGGCCTAGTTGAGTCCTGCATGTTGGGTGGTATCAAGTCACTCAGAGCCTGCTGTCAGGCCTTGGGTTGCCAGCCTCCACGTGGGACCTGGAGATCCCCCAGAATTGCAACTGAACTCCAGACAAAAGGGATCTGTCCCCCTGGAGAAAATGGCTGCTTTAGAGGGTGGACTCTGTGGCATTATACCTGTGTCCCCAAGCCTGAAAGGAACACACAAGTGAAGTGCCAGTGAGGAGAATAAAGTTCTTAAGATATTTATTGCAACAAACAGGAAAACAGTTCCGTGCCAAAATTGCCTGTCAAAAATTAACTGCTTTTAGAATAATACAAGGAAGAACATAAGCTTTTATACCCAATATGACATAGGGAAAAATGATAACATACAAAATCTTAATTGGTTACAAATGGGAAAGCATCATTTGAGTAGGCATATTCATTGGTTAATCACAATAGAAGGCATAGTTACATTATATCTCAAATGTTTACTTGACATGATCTTCTTCAACTTTAACCAAGGCCCCTCCATACCCAAGCAAAAGGTGTTGTTTTCAGATAAGGAGTATAAGCCCCCTCTGACCAAGACTCCTTGGAACTTATGGCTCAGTGGTAGAGCATCTGCTTATTTTATTCTCAAAGATGAAATGTGGCTATTAAATTTTGTATCCAGTGTCTTCAGCAAAGTCCTAAATAGAACTATAGTGTCTTGTATCTATTATTTTTATTTCCCTTGAGAAAAGCAACAAACAAGATCCAAGATCATGATGTCCTAGCTGTCTGCCAATAATCTGAAATGACAACACTATATATTTTAGCAAACACTATTCTCGTGTACTAATATACCTATAGATTTTATGGGGGTGATTCAAGAACATACCTGCAAAACAAGTTACATTAAAACAAGAATGTCTTGAATTCAAAAGCCTTTTGACATACAAAACAATAGAACAAAGAACGATCGATAGATATCTGAACACAGAGGCATACCAGCAACCAGACTCTTGCAATATATAATCTCATTCATTAATTCAAGTAAGCAATTGCTTCTTGCTTGTGACAACTTTGTGGTAGGGTTGACAGACTCCCAGTCCAGGCAGGGGTTCCCCAATGTGATGATTTCATGCAGAAGTGACATCATCATGTTGGGATGTTGTATGGCAATGCTCTGCTTTTTGGGCAAAACTCTAAGGGGGTTTTTTGGCCAAAAAAAACCCCTTAGAGTTTTGCCCAAAATGCAGAGTGTTGCCATGCAACGTCCCCAGTGTGATGATGTCATTTCCGTGTGACATCATCACATCAGGGATGTCACACAACACCCCTGCCCACTCCCAGAATGCCCCCCATCAGCAATCCGAGGGGACCTGGCAACCCTACTTAGTGGTGAGCTTAGAGTCCAGCTTCTCCAGTCCACCACATGCTAGATTCTTCTGATGCATTTTTCATGCAAGAAAGAAAGAACTGGGGGTTACACTGACACAGACTTAAAGAATGTTCTTACCTTGAACACAAATGAAATTTTGGATACATTTTAAAATGGTAAATGTGGTTTTTTTAGTTGAACAGTTCTTGCTTTTAAAATTACCCTGACACTCATTTTAAACAAGTTGAAAAATGTTATCCATCTGTCACATTTTGTTGCATAGTCTTAAAATCATGTTATAGATAATGGACAAAAATGGCAAATTTCCATATATGTGACATGGTAGATTTTGTGGAAATTATGAAACCAAAACACCCCAAATGCTTGCTAATGCAAACAAAATTGACCTGAAAACTAATTCAAATATTGTTGAAATTGGTACACTACATCACTGAAGTTCTCAAAAGATTTGTTCACGTATCATTAATAAGCGATTTCAAACGTTCTGTGTAATTAATCAAAACAAGAAAATCCAAAAACCTCTGCTAAGAGTAAATCTGTAGGGTTTGAAGAAGTACTATAATGTGTGGGATCCAGCCAGCTTTTCACTTAATCTTGTCCAGTTTCCCTCCTTACTACAACCCCTGACTCACATGGGTTTTATATGTTCAGGTCCCATTAACCCCAGCATAGTATTATTATTTTTTTTGTCTGTCAAAAGAGACCCCTCTTTCCTTTCACACCAGGGGAAGAGTTAGTTGGATCAAACCAAGTAGTGTTGAATAATTGGATGATTTGATTCATTGAGCTAAAAGTGTTTTTATCTATTGCAACATAAAGTCCTGATAAAGCTAAGTATTCTCAAATTCCACTTCATTTACTGGGACTGAAACATTACTAGTTTTCTCCTGTAATGCCTTTTCAAGGGTTCTTCATATTTTAATGTGTAACTCATTAGTTAACTGATCATTAATACCTAATCTATTCATGGTTGAAAACAATAAGAAAGTATTATGTAATTCCTATTTTTGTAGGAAAATTAAGGGTCAGTTCTTATTGTCATACAGTGTTGGACAACTATATACCACTATCCTGTATACAGTGTAGAATTAAGGTTCCTTAAACTTGTATCAAATGAGTGGTCCATTAGCCCAGTACTGTCTGCTCTAGCAGAGGCTCCCAATGAAACTGGTGACTGTTCCTGCCCTTTTACCTGCTATCCTTTCAGGTAGATATGATATTGTGCATGTAAAACATACACTTTGCTATGATCTCTCCTCTTAAAGTGTAAATAAGACAAATGTACATAAATATACACTTTATTAATTTGGAAAATGCATAGCTGGTTAAATAGGGAAGGGGAGGCAGATGGAGCTCCCAGGACTGCACAAAGCTCTGCCTTCCCCTCAGATGCAAACTTTTCATGCCAGCCAGCCTCTGCCCCAAACTGGTCCGTACCCCCAGGCACCAGACCATGCAGCCAGCCAGCCGACCACATGGCCATCTCTTCATGCACTCCCAGCCCCATAGCTGCAAAGGCCACAATGGGTAAGTCCTTGCTGCGGCTTGTAAAATACAAGTTAACTGTTGGGCTTGACTGTACAAGAGGAGATGGTCTTTCAGGTAACTTTGCATCAATTTTTTAGGACTTTGAATGTGATGCCACTGCTGCCTTTCTTCCACTGTAACTTTTCCTCCTCCTCCCTACTTCTTCTTTCCCTCTTAAACCCAATACTGGTCCCCACCTCCCCTTATCCTCTCTCTTTCATCAATTAGATCTCATCACCTCATCTGCCTACCTGTCTCTTTTCTCACCATTAACTCAGTGGGCCAACTTCTTGCCAGCCAGCCCCCCTCCCAGGTGGAACACCACTACTGCCTGCGTGCCTCAGTGGAAGCTCATCTCCTGGCTGCCCAACTAAGGGGGAGGTGGTGGTAGTGCTTCCTCCTCCCCTCCCTGCACCTCTGCTTTTACTGGCTTGAATCCTCCACTCCCTGGTTCTCTGCCCTTCTGTCTGCCGGCCTATCTATCCACCCATCCATCCTCCCATTCTCATTCATCTGGCTCCTTCCCCTGCTCTGCCCACTGGACAATCTCCCTTCCCATTCCTCTGCCTTTCCACCTGCTTGCTCATCCCAACTGTAGTGCCCCTGCCTCTTCTGTTTTGGGGGATTTAAACCACCCTCCATCCCTCTCCCCAAGTCTTCAGATTGATTGAGATTTTTCTGCAAACTTGGGGCATCACCAAATTTGGAGAAAAAACTCCTTTCTCTCAATGTGATCCCAGTCCATATATATAAGTATGTGCAGATGGGGACATGTTGACTATTGATTTATGTATTTCATTTTACTCATATCCGGCCCTCCCCCACAAGCCTACTTTGTCTAGGCTAGGGATAGCCAAACTGCGGCTTGGGAACTGCACGCGGCTCTTTCACACATATTGCGTGGCTCCCGGTAGGGTGGCTAGGGAAGTGAAGGAGAGGCATGTCTCCCTTATCGGTCTTCCCTTCCCCAGCCAGAGTTCCCCTCCCTGGGTAGGCTTGAGGTAAGGGAGAAACAGAGCAAGAAAGCAACTTTAAATGTGTTCTCAAACCTCCCTCCCCTGCTGGTTGGCTTGGAGAAGGCATTTGTCTCTTTAAATCCCTTCTCCAAGCCAAGCCGGCCGGCGTGAAAGCATGGGGGTCTTGGAGGACGCATTTAAAATTAAAGTTACTTTCTTTCCACTTTTCCCTCCCTCCCCCCATCTATTTGCTTTCTTTCCACATTCTTTCTTTGCACCTCTTTCTTTCTCTCTTTCTCCCCTTCCCCCCCACCTAAAGTTAAATGTGTTCTCTCCCTCCCTCCCCCATTTATTTATTTATTTCTCTCTCTCTCTTTTCCCCTTCCTCCCTCCCCTATTTGTTTTCTTTCCACCTTTTTATTTCTTTTCTCCCTTCCTTCCTTCCTTCCTTCCTTCCTTCCTTCCTTCCTTCCTTCCTTCCTTCCTTCCTTCCTTCCTTCCTCTTGCTATCTCTTCCTTCCTCTCCCTCCCTCATCTATTTGCTTTCTTTGTTTCTTTCTCTCACCCCCTCCCTTCTCTCCTCCCCCTCACCCCATCTATTTGCTTTCTTTGTTTCTGTTTCTCTCTCTCTCTCCTTTCTGTCCATTTCTTTCATTCTTTATACATTTCTCTTTCTCCCTTCCTTCTTTCCTTCCTTCCTTGTCCTCCCTCCCCCCTCCATCCCCATCTATTTGCTTTCTCTCTCTCTCTCTCTCTTCCCTCCTCTCCATCTGTTTGCTTTCTTTGTTTCTCTCTCTCTCCCCCTTCCTTCCTTCCTTCCTTCCCCCCCACCTTCCCTCCTCATTTATTTGCTTTCTTTGTTTCTCTCTTTCGCTCACTTTCTCTATCTCTCTTTCTTTCCACCTCTCTCTCTTAGACAAATAAATATCATTAGCATTGAACAAATAAATATTATCAATATCTGTTTTTACACCTTTTGTTTTTATTTTTGGCAGTCTTGTTTAATGTTAATAAAAATCAAATTTGCATATTTTTCTTTAAAAACTTGTGTAATATTTGTTCATGTCTTGCAGCTCTCAAACATCTGATGTTTATTCTATGGGGCTTTTACATTAAGTAAGTTCAGCCACCCCTGGTCTAGGCTAATATATATTTCTTATTTTTATTCTGGGGAAAAAACATCAAAACGATATGAAAAAGGAAAGTTGTGCCTTCCTTGATGCACAGCATTTTCTTTTCCAAGAACAGTTTCTGTGTTGGGTTCTGTAAAATATGTATTCCAGGAAACTATTGTGTGGGTTCTGTAAGGGAAGATCTTGTTTCACTAACTTGTTAGTGTTCTTTGAGGGAGTGAACGAAATTGTTTAGACAGTGTGTGACTACAATAAAAAAGGCCAACGGTATGCTGGGGATTATTAGGAAGGGAATTGAAAACAAATCAGCCAGTATCATCATGCCCATGTATAAATCAGTGGTACGACCTCATTTGGAATACTGTGTACAGTTCTGGTCACCACACCTCAAAAAGGATATTATAGCATTGGGAAAAGTGCAGAAAAGGGCAACTAGAATGATAAAAGGGTTGGAACACGTTCCCTATGAAGAAAGGTTAAAGCGCTTGGGGCTCTTTAGCTTGGAGAAATGGCGGTTGAGAGGTGACATGATCGAGGTTTATAAGATTATGCATGGGATAGAGCAGGTAGAGAAAAAAGTACTTTTCTCCCTTTCTCACAATACAAGAACTCATGGGCACTCAATGACATTGCTGAGCTGTTGGGTTAGAACGGATAAAAGGAAGTACTTCTTCACCCAAAGAGTGATTAACACATGGCATTCACTGTGACAAGCAGTTGGACTGGGGAGTGAATGGAAGTTTCCCTGCTCTCTTGGGCAAGAGAGAGAGAGGATGAAGCAGAGCCAGTCCAAGGAGAGATCCTGTCCTGAGCCCACAAACTCCAGAAAGTTTGGCCAGAGGGGTCTCATTGTCCCTCTAAAAAGGCAGTGACAATTCAGTGAGTCGTGGCAGTGAATTTAAGGAGTGAGATACGTGCATGGGATGAATGTGGGAGGCAAACAGCTGAGTGGTAAACTGGAGCCCGTTTCACCACAGTAGGCAACCAAGCTTGGCTCAAACAAAGGAAGGAAACCCTTTGCAGGCCTTTGTGAGGAACTCATTGGGGCCAGTCCTGAGTCTAGGGTTGCCCGCTCCAGGGAGGGAGATTTTCGGAGATTTTCTGGATAGAAGCCAGTGTTTGGGGAGGGGAGAGGCCTCAGCTGAACAGAATGCCATACAGCCCACCTTCCAAAGCAGTTATTTTCTCCGGGTGGGGGGGAATCTGGAGTTCAGTTGTAATACCTGGTGATCTTCAGGCTCCATCTGGAGGTTGGTTGCCCTATGCGTAACAGTCAGTGCTTTAGAGCAGGGTCTGCTAGATCCAGGTTGTTGCTGTAGAAGCGGAGTGGGTGATTTTTGACCAGTCACAGACTTTCAGCTTAACCTACCTCACAGGGTTGTTGTGCAAGTCAAACGGGGGAGAGGAGAATGATGTAAGCTGCTTTGGTCCCCATTGCAGAGAAAGACTTTTTCCTCCTGGAAAACCATTGTTGCCAATCTCCAGGTGAGGGCTGGAGATCACTTAGAAGTACAACTGCTCTCCAGATGGCAGAGATCAGTTCCCCTGGAGAAAATGGTGGACTCTGGCAGTCAGGGCTTCAGAGTATGGGAGAGGCTGCAGGTATGTGTGTGTGGGGAAATGGAAAGTTGAAGAGAGAGGGGTAAATAAAGGTAAGTTGATGATTGGCTGGGAAGGAGATAGGATTGCCAACTCCAGTTGGGAAATTCCTGGAGATTTGAGGGATGGAACCTGGAGAGGGTGAGGTTTGAGGAGGGATGGGACCTCAGACTGGTACAATGTAATAGACTCCGCCCTTCCAACCAGCCATTTCCTTCTGGGGAACCACTGTTCCCAATCTCAGGGGTGGAAATCACTCAGAATTACAACTGATCTCCAGGAGGGAGGGGGGAGGAGATGCAAGGCTGAAATCAGAGGGGCAGATAATGGCAGGTTGATGCTTGGCTGGGAAGGAGATAGAGCTGTCAACTCCAGGTTGGGAAATTCCTGGAGATTTGAGGGGTGGAGCCTGGAGAGGGTGAGGTTTGAGGAGAGGTGGGGCCTCAGACAGGTACAATGCCATAGACTCCACCCACCAGACCAGTCATTTCCTCCTGGGTAATAATTGTTGCCAATCTCCAGGTGAGGGCTAAAGATCACTCAAAATTACAACTGCTCTTCAGGTAGCAGAGATCAGTTCCTCTGGAGAAAATGGTGGACTCTGCTGAGGTCACCACAGCACATTGATGCTGAGTGCCCAAGGCCTTGGCACTCTCTCAGAGCCTCTTTCTAGAGGCCGTTGTATTTATTTCCACAATGGGCCTTATTCCTAGTCTTTTATATTTTCATTTGTTCAAAAGCATAATGTATCAAGCATTTGAGGATTTCCTTTTCTATTATATATTACAGATCTCTTTTTTCCTAATAAAAAATCAAGATAGAGGAATTTGGCAAGTGAAATAGAAGAAAAGTGTATAATATGGTAGAGAAGGATGGATGAAACATATTCAAATATACATATACAATTTTTGTCCTGGAATATCTCTAATTCCCGTCAAACTTCAAAACGAATGACTCTATTTCTTTTCATTTCATTCTACATTCAGTCTACTCATATTTCTTCTCTTTCTCATTCTCACTTTCCATAACCATCATAACTGCAGTTTTAGGAATTTGCTCAGCATCCTTCCCTGCTGGTTCAATGGACAACAAAGTTAAATTCTCCATTTATTTTTATGCATATCTCTTCTTGTTCAGACTTTGTTTCTGAATCTACTGAACCCTTGTTTCTCTAAAGACTCCTGCAGTCTCTCCCTCTATTTTTCTTTTATTTGTTTATTTCCCTCTGCTTTTCTAGGCCATTGCTCTGCCATCTAATATTCCTTCAGTATTAGGAAAAGCAATCTTTACAGAATCATTTTCTGCTAAAACAAATTCACCAAGGAAGTACATTCCCATTCATTTTTCATCTCCAAATGTTCTGTTTTTCCATAAATGGACATCCTGTTTCAGTACAGTAAATCTCCAAAAACTGAAGCTGAATCAGCTGATTTCTCCTACATCTCATTCTGGTTTTCTACTTCTTTCACCCGTTTCCTTCATTCTGTAATGATCAGGCACACTGTTGTGCTAAGCTTCTATTATGCATAAACAGTTCTGCAAGATACACTGCTTTGGGCATTATTTAAACATTTTATTTTCCACATGGAAAGTGAGCTGACACAATGGCCAGAAGTTTTATACAGAAACACTTCTGCATGGTTGTTTTCACATGCCTGAACCTTGGAATTCTGTCAGAGCTTTCTGGCATGCTCATCTTTCCTTGTCAATCACACATATTCTTGCATATACAAGTGACAGTACTTCTTCCTGTTCTTACCAAATGTGCATATGTAAACTTCCTTGTCCAGGTGAACAGGACTCTGGACTCAAACAGAAGGGAATGAATACTACAGGACCTGAGATTTGGGACTGAAATGAAAAGTGACAGCTCCAGAGCAGGCTTAGAAAGGAAGCACAGGCTGTAATAAGCTGAAATGATATCAGGTAGTTTATTGAGGAGAACCGGAGTTAGCGGCAAGCTTTCACAGCAATATTACAGTGCATTTCAGCATAAAAATCCCACACAGCCTGTCAATATTGGTACCTGATTCTGGCACCCACTCAGTAGTTACCCCCACAGAGCTGTGCATACCTCAGAGAATAGAGAAAAGGAACAAGAAGTGAGCAGAGGAGACAAACAAAAAAGGAAGTATTACCAATCTTTTTCTGCATCAGAAAATCACAAAGGAATATTCAAGGATGGGAAGAAACCGAACTGGTAATGGCAAGTAAGGCAGGGAAGTCTGGGAAAGTTGGAAGTAGTATGCTGATTGGCATAAGGAGTTGCAAGACCATGCCTCCCTTGCATTCAAAGAAAAGAGGAGTTGTAGAGAGAAAACAGACCTGACTGATCCATTTGAATGAAAAAGCTGGTGTTTTGAGAAGTGTCCAAGACAAAGGGAAACCAGTCCCCACCTAGACTTTAGCTCTGAGAACTTGTTTGGATCAAAATATACAATATAACAGCCATGATGCCACTATCATGCTGCATTAGATTTGCTCCTTGGGACTCTTCCAAAGGTACTGCATATATTAGCGCTTTACTCCATGAGCCAAGCCATATGGTTTCAGTGGGCTCAGATTCAGTGATGGAGAGTGTAGCCTTGCCAACTCCCCCGTTAGGGATCCCCCTCCCCCGCTTTTTAAGAATTAGCCGGCGGGGGTCGCTCTGGCAGCAGCCATAGAGACGAAGGCTAGAGCGCCACAGGTCTCTGACCGTCGACGGGCACGTCTGCCTTCAAAGAGTGTAGTCCGCTACTCGCCTCGCCTCCTTAGCGCCGCCCACTCCCGGCTTCCCTCCTTTGGCGGGCTATCTGCTTGTGTGCTGCCTGCATTCCTCCCAAGCCGACGCTGGCAGACCGAGGTGAGTCCCAAGCAGCAGGCAACCATCCCCTCCTCCTCGCTGAGCGCCGCCCTCCCCCCCTCCTGGCGTGCCAGAAGAAAGGTGTGGATGCAATGCTGGAGGGCTCCAAGGCAGCTTCAGCTCCTTTGGCGGGGGATCTGTTTGTGTGCTGCAGAAGGGAACTGCCAGGGCAGCCCACAAGCCCTGGGCTCCCACCCAACAGCCGCTCTGCAAAAGCGCCCGAGAGAGAGGGAGGGAGAGAGGGGGCCAGCCAGAGCTTCTCCTGTCCATTCCAGCACTCCACCCGGCACACAAAGGCGCATCTTTACCTGCCTGGCAACTGGGATGCAAGCCCTTTGTCCAGCCTCCCTTCTCAAGCCTTGGTGCAGCGAATCCTGTCTTTCTCTTTCTCCGCCGGGCACCCCCTTCCCCTGCTCTTGGGACTTTCCTGCTCTAGTCTCAGGCTGCAACATGCCTCCCCCCCCCCAGCGCTTGCCCTCAAATTGTCCTTATCAAAAAACAGAAGGGTCGGGTGTCTAGGGTTATTTTCTGGGGATGTACTAAAAGGAAGGACAGGATTGCCCATTGGAAACAATGGGAAACCCTTGAAGGCCCATTGGAAACAATGGGAGTTTTCTGGAACTGGAATGACAGGCCCAAGAATGGAATGACAGTCCCAGGGTGTAGTAGGAGTGTTCAGGGACTGGAATTAGAGACCACAGAGTGGAATGAGAGCCGTAGGGTGGAGCAGGAGTGTTCAGGGACTGGAATGAGAGACCACAGAGTGGAGTGAGAGCCCCAGGGTGGAGCAGGAGTGTTCAGGGACTGGAATGAGAGACCACGGAGTGGAATGACAGCCCCAGAGTGTAGCAGGAGACTTTAGGGACTGGAATGAGAGACCATGGAGTAGAATGACAGCCCCAGGGTGTAGCAGGAGTATTCTAGAACTGGAATGACAGGCCCAAGAATGGAATGACAGCCCCAGGGTGGAGAAGGAGTATTCAGGGAATGGAATGAGAAATCATGGAGTGGAATGACAGCCCCTGGGGGTAGCAAGAGTGTTCTGGAACTGGAATGACAGGCCCTAGAGTGGAATGACAGTCCCAGGGTATAGCAGGAGTGTTCAGAGACTGGAATGAGAGACCACGGACAGGAATGACAGCCCCAGGGTGTAGCAGGAGTGTTCTGGAACTGGAATGACAGGCCTAAGAGTGGGCTGGACAAACACTTGTCAGGGATGCTCTTGGCTGGTCCTGCATTGAGCAGGGGGTTGGACTAGATGGCCCATATGGCCATCCAGAGGGCAGCTCCCCTGCTGGAAGTGACATCAGAAGGGGTGGAGCTAGGGAAGTCACATCACTTGACCTTTGACCTGGAAGTGGCATCACAGGATGTGACATCACAAAAGTGATGTCACATCCTTTCACCTGGCTCCACCCCCAAAGTCCTCAGATATTTCCTGAGTTGGACTTCGCAACCCTAGCAGAGTGGCTTGTCCAAGCCTCAAATTCCTTTTACCAGGCCATCTCCATTATTGAATACAGATTTCTGTAAAATCTGGAGAAATATTACAGACCTGGCAAAGATAGTCAAGCCAGGTGCTAACCAGAATTGTAGGGAGTGATACCAACGGAATAGAGACATATCTTGACAACACTGTGAAGTCCTCTGTGCCTCTTTGCCAGATTATACATCTTCTCTATTTTTTCCTGTTTCCTATTCTTTTAATTGTCTCAGTATATCCTGCCAAGAATGTTAGTATTTCCTTTGACATTGAGGAACAAAGGTTTTTATCCAAAATAATCTCATTTGCCTCTGATTAATATGCTTCTGAAACAGCTTACATCCCTTTAAGTAACACTGTTCACTTCAAGGCTGGGACAACTACCTACATTTATATCCAATGGCTAGTAAAGCAGCCCTTACTCCCATTCAGTACATATTAACATTTAAAACTCAAAGTCTGATAGATAACGAGCATTTTAAATAGCATTGCATCTTTCCTGTTTTTCCTCTTTAGCTCTGAGTTCTTCATCACAGTGGAAGTTTCAATATCTTTGGAGGAGTTAATTTTCTGCCCACAAAGGGGGCAGTACTTTTACTGTAAACAATGGCAACTTCATATCCTTCCAAAGCACCAAGTACTGTCAGGATACAAGGACAGACAGCTTTCTCCATCTGTCAGTGATTGACAAGGCATATGAGTAGGAGCCGCCACTACCATCACCATTATTCCATCTTTACCTGGCCCTGGATGAGGGAACATCAATGCTTCCCTGGAGCAGACGATGCTGAACAGTTGAAAATGCCATCTGTGAAATTTCATGTTGAACACCTAGAGCACTTTAGTCAATAACTCGAATGTTTTGTACTGTTGGGATTTTAAATGGTTTTAATTATGTTTTATATTGGCGTTTGCCCCTATGTAAGCCGCCCTGAGCCCGCATTGCGGGGACGGCGGGGTATAAATTGAATAAAATAAATAAATAATTTTAAAAAATAACACTGCAATCCTAAAAACACTTTCCTTTAAGAAAGCTCTCAAGGCCTGTAAGAGACAAATATATCCAGGATAGGCTGTAGGTAACAGATGATGCACTGGATTTAGGGTGGCCAGCTCTGGGTTGTGAAATTCCTGGAGTTTTTGGAGTGTGAAGCCTGAGGAGGGCAGGGTTTGGGGAGGGGAGGGACTTAGCTCACCTTCCAAAATGGCCATTTTCTTCAGGGGAACTGATCTCTGTCACCTGGAGATCAGTTGTAATCCAAGGAGATCTCCAGCCACCACTTGGAGATTGGGAACCTTAATTTGACTAGTCTGAGCTACAAGGTGTAGGTGATAACCATCACACTATTTCTGGGTACTATTATGGCTTTGTCAATCTGTTTCTGTGCTTAATTGGATAGTTACTGTAATCCCCAAATGCCTGTTGAAAATACTTCAGATGAAAGTTCATGTCTGAGGGATTGGAGGAAATGGAGGAAATGTAATTGTAATGCAGAGGTCATTTCGGGGGGATCGTGGGGGATCGCAGTTTCCCCGGGTGAGGTATGGGGGCGGGACACATGTCGAAGCCCCGCCCCCTGCTTCCGGCCGCCCCGCTTCCGGCCTTTATTCAGCCAGGAGGAGGCAGGAGAAGAGGGAGTGTAAGTTGCTTCCTCCCTGCCTCTCCCCACCCCTGCCTGCCTGGGGCCAGGGAGGGCCTTTGCGGGGCTTCCTTGCACTCCCGCTGGCCTTGCAGGTCCACCGCCGGGCCCCTCATGGGGCTTGGCAGTGGAGCTGCAAGGCCGCCGCCGGCAGCCGGGACCGTTGGGGGCGGGGTGTGTGGCCTTATGACACACTTCCAGTGATGTCAGGGGGTGTGGCCTTATGACACACTTCCGGTGATGTCAGGGGGTGTGGCATATGCTAATGAGTTATGCTAATGAGTTCCCCTAGCTCTTTTTCTACGAAATGACCCCTGTTGTAATGTAATACCTGACTGTAGACAATGGATTTTTTGGTATGCTAGTCTAGATGGTAGCTGGAAGCATACACAGTCTGTGAGTTTCCAGTGGTACTTTTGTATCCATCATGTAGTTGTACAGTCATGTCCAGAAAATGTACCTGATATGTTTCACCCCAGTATCAACTGGCGCATGGGCCATTCTGCACAACAGATTCATGACTGCACAATATATCAATCTGACATAGATACATAAGCTACTAAATTTCCATAAATGCCTGTGACTTACGCTTAGCAATACAGATTCACTTAATTGGTGAGTCACAAACTTCAGCTAACATTTCTGAAGCTCTGTAGCAACACTATTAGTCTGAACTTTTGCTGTTTCATAGCACTGTTGGCAGCTTTACCTCATTTTTTTCCAGGGACAGTTTACAGTACAGTGAAAACTTGAAAAACCTGGAGGTCAGTCATGGAAGGTGTTGTGAAGGAGCAGTATGTGCTGCCTGATGATGGAATCTAAAGTCATTAATGGTCTGGAATGAAAACAGCATTTAGAGAACTATAGGGTTTTCACAATACCCCCTCCCAGTTGTGTGGGATATAATTTTATTTTCTTGTATTAAACCGACATAAGATTATACATAACAAAAAAGTCTGAAATTATATGACATGTTTATATTTCAGATGAAACAAATAGGCAATGATGGCTATCACCCCACCTCTGTAGCAGAGTGGCTAGATTCCCTGGAGCTGGGTGACTACATCAAACCCTTTCTGATAAATGGTTATACATCGATGGACCTTGTGAAAAAAATCTGGGATATTGAATTAATTAACGTAAGTTAATCCATTTATGTGTTTTATAAGCATCTCAGTCACTTTTAATCCTAAAATAGGGTGAAGTGAAAGAAAGGGGTTTCATAAATTTTAATGCCGCAAATTTATGTTTGCTGGAAAAAAATATTAATGTCCAGATGCTCAGACCTGTGACATCCCCATAAGGTAAACATGTGGGGATTTTCCTAATGAAATAGTTCTTATGCCATGTACTTTTGGCCTCTAACAAGCTTGGTAACATGGACACACTTTTCAGTCTCCTTGTTTGAAAGCTGCTTGTTGTCTTTTTAAAAGAAAATAGAGGAAACTGTAAAGCACAACCCAAACCTTTCATCAGATTTAATATTTATGTGCTGTATTGAATAGTGTATCTACCTTGATTTTTTCTTTTTATGCTTCAAATAAATTTCAGAATGTTCTTAATATGTAGTTAGTATAGTGACCCAACCTTCCCCACTTTATATTTCTTCAAAACTTACACAGTTAATAATTTTCACAGGTGCAGAAATTCATAATCAAAATTAGCGAACCCATAGTTTATGAAATACTTAAATGAAACAATTCTCGTATTTTCACTTAGATGAGAAATAAAATCTCAAATAATATTCATCTCAGGGCCATGAATGATGATATCTGTGAATAGATCTTCCCAGCATTTGTAGAAGGTAAACTGCAGCTGGAGGAAGTGTCACTTAGGACCATGGCCAGTGGAAAAAGATTTACCTTTCTATTTCTATCTGGTTTTCAAAACTGACCATCTTGACCTGAGTAAGGGAAAAGACGGGAAAGAGAAGGTATTGTTCCCTTTTAAGAGCTAAAGTAACAGGATGTATGAAAATATCACCCAGGGATGCTGTGGCTTTGATCTGAATCAGGGCTCTCTGCAATTTATCTTTAAAAAAAACACTGGGTGTGACTGATTACAAGGCTTTTCTGCATGGTCGATTTGCATCCCCAAATCGATTCTGGACCCATACTGCTGTGGTTTATCCTCTGATTTCTCTACACATTTTTGTGCCTTTAGTTTTCCCTTAAGTTCTTTTGTCCCACCCCACCCCCAGGGGAGGTTTCTGTTTCTTTTGAGACTACTTTCACCCTGATTGTTTTCTGATCATTTGAGAGCCAGTTTGGTGTAGTGGTTAAGTGCATGGACTCTAATCTGGAAGAACCAGATTTGATTCCCCACTTCTCCACTTGCAGCTGCTGGGTGACCTTGGGCAAGCCATAGTTCTGTCAGAGCTGTTCTCTCAAGGACAGTTCTAGAAAGAGCTCTCTCAGCCCCACCTACCTCACAGGGTGTCTGTTGTAGGGAGGGGAAGGGAAAGGAGTTTGTAAGCCGCTCCGAGATTCTGAGTGAAGAGCAGGGTATAAATCCAATCTCCTCTTCTTTCTAGAAGCTGATTTTGAGTTGCTTTTTTCTCATGTATAATGCTTCTTTTGGTTTTCTTTGCCCCACCCACTCCTACACACCTCCAGCCCACTTTTTGATGATTGGGCTGTTGTCATCTTCAAACCACTACATCTCTCCCCCCAATGATGTGGTTTCATTTAAAAAACAAAACAAAAACAAAAGGCACTAAAATATCAATATACTGATATACTGTTGTAATGATTGGTCAAGCAGGTTCTCTGAATTTCCAGATTTCTTCCTTATTTTAAAATAAAGTTTCTATCCCTTTCCCTTGCAATCTCCAAAAGGGAAGAAACTAGAGACTTTAAAAAAAAAGCAGCTGGGAATTCAGAGAATCTTCTTGGTTTATCATTACAGGAGTATATCAATATAACCACACACACAAAATAAAAAGAGGGGTGCTGTGATGTCACTAATGACAACAGCACACTCCCTTGAAAATCCTGATTATTTAAGGCATGTGGCAGAAGAAAATAAACTGACCACCACTGTGAAAATATAGAAGGAGGGCAGATGTGTGAATGAACCGCGCCCAAACCAATTCTAATGCTTGTAAATAAACTGCCAAGAAAATCAGGAGTAAGTCGTATACAGAAAAGCCCACAGATTTCTCCAGTGTTGCATTTAGCTTGGCTCTCTTATTATAACTGCAACAGTTTTTGTTTTTATGATACTGGCTTGGGTCCAACAGCACTTCCATAGCTGGGAAGATTTCCATCCATATAATATGACTGTCTTTCCTATCTTGTCATAGCCTAAGATGCTGCCTGAAATGCTGCTTCTGGCAGCCTTCTCTTCCCCAGGAGAAGCATTTCAGGGCTCATTTTAGGGTGCTAATAAAAGGGCAGACAAGAAAGTTGAACTCCATGTGGGAAATTCTTCTGCCTATGGACATGGTGCACTGGATCCAAGTCAGTATTTTGTCAATGAAGAACAGAGGTCATTCACTTCCGGATCCAGGACTGTTTTCAGCAGGTCATATGAAAGATTGAAAATGAATTTTGAAATAGTCTATGTAAAACAGTGTCAGAAGTATGCTGCTATGAAAAACCATTCCCTTTCAGTCCAGGCAGAAACTCAACAAAATGGGTCTTCAAACATCTTTAAAGGGTGACTTTTCAGTTCTGTCCTTGTTTTATAATTGTTTTTGGTATGCGTCACTGGCTCTTTTCACTTGATTTTTCTCTCTTAACTAATGGTCTGAGTATTCCAACGTCTGCAACAAAGCCCTAAGAGAAGTGGCATCTTTTGAAATCTGTGAATTATACAGAAATTCCAGAAATCCATATTTTGCTGGCTTTTTTCTAAACTTCTCTAACACTATGTCTTTGCTGCTGTTATTCTCATAAGCCTGAGAAAAGAACAAAACAAGATGTTTCATCTGTTTCTGCTGCCCTAAACATGTATATTCCACAATAAAAATATTGTTTTTCAGTTAGACAGAAGAATTAGTTCCTTTTCAGTCATTTCATGTATAAAATTATGCACTATGGTTTTGGAGTACTTCACATAGATGTAAACATTAAAATGGCTGGAATTAATCATCCAGATTTAATGAGATTTAGCCAGTTACATAATTTATTGCAAGAGGATTCTTGGTAGATCCAGTTAATAAGGTATTCAATGAGTGTAGAACTGTTTAAACAATAACAAAGTAAATGGTAAAAGACCCCATTCTTGCCATTCATGTGTTCAGTGGAATGTCTGAACAGAGTCCTATGTGCATACCATTATATATGTGTAAACTTTATAGGTGCAGCTGGGTACCCTGCCTCGAGCAGGGTGTGAATCATGTAAAAGAGTACATGCACACGTTTCATGTGGCTGTATTCAGACCTTCATTGAACATATGGAAGTCAGAAGTGATCCTGCTTCTATAATCTTGCTTCCACTTTTCACATATTCATTGTACCTTTGTTATTGCATGAGCAGGATTTAGGTTGTGAGCCTGAAGGCTACGCTCCACTATAGTCTGGTGACAACCGGGGAGGAGAAAAATAAATGTTGCACAATGCCTGCTCCATACAGTTCTCAGTTATAGTATATTGCTTTTAAAAGGTATTGAAATCTTTTCTTTTTGTAATCTTTGACCAGCATATATCTTTATTAAAACATACAACCAGGCTGCATCTGTAGAAAGTGAGGTCTGATGGGACCCAGCAGTGCATCAGAAACCATCTAGTGACCAAGTTTAGGAATGTGAAGCTCTAGGCAGGTTGATAGAATATGTAAACAAGGGAAGATGCTGTTTATGTGAGAAAGATATTTTATTTTTTTCTATTAAAACTTTCAATTTTCTAGAACATTGTACATTTTAATATCTAGATTTATCATATGGTTTTCCTTTCATTCCTTCTCTAGTCCCCTCTTCACTCTGTTTTATATTTTTGTATATTGTAGTGGGCTTTTCTATCTGCTTTTTATTTCTATTATGTTAGTGTTAAGATTAGAATACACTATCACAATGATATTAATTACCTCATTAAATATGTAAATGAAAAGCATTATCCAATGTGGTAGATCTCGATGCACTGTACCAGTTAACTAGGTCTTTATTTGCTTAGCCACAGCAAAAACAGAACAAACTCAGTTGTAGTTGAATCAGGACCAGAACCTAGCTCCCGAAATGTAATGATTTCACTTCCTTCAGTGGTCTGCCAACTGTACTTGATCTTATCCAAAAAGGCCAAGAAGCAATAGTCTGCTAACTAATACTCCATGAGATCCTGGACTCAGCATTTATGGTGACTGAAAGGTCTGCTTTTGCTACATGGAAGTTGTTCAAAATTACAGCCGCTTTACTTCAATACAGCAAAGTAATAATTAAGCTAAAATCACAGCAGCATGATGCTGAACTGGATATATATTTTCTCTCCCCTTGCCCACTAATCCCTTTTTGAAACACAAAAGACTCTCCCAGAATAATCTTTGAACTATTGTTACACTGTTGAAAGATTTTATTGAATTCTTAAAAAGACTGCATTTGTTTCATCCAGGACCAGGACTTCTATTTCTGTCCTTCAGAGCCTTTAATGTTCTTATAATTTAAAGGAACAGCTAGCAAATTGCCTTCAGAGATAACCACATGTCACTCAGAGTGTGATATTTTCTATTTTTGCTGTCTACATACTTGTGGGTCTTTTTTTCATATCCACCAGTCTCAATCAGATCCAGGCCTACTGCTGTCCCTGCTCAATTGTCTGCTTTCTAGGGTGAGATCAATACAGCCAGGTATAGAAAAGTGAGCACCACCACTAACTAATGCTCAGGCTGACAGTGCAGAAGCTTCAAACTGCAAACATTTTCACATTAAGCATTTCAAAAACTGAATGCAATGCATTCATATATAAATAATTCAAATATATATAAAATGCTTCAAACCTTTAAAAACATTCTCTAAGTTCTCCTGGTAAAGAAGCAGAATCAAATACTTACAATGCAATTGATGCGTGTGGATGACAGAGAATAGGGAGACTGTTCCCACACATATGCGCAATTCTCCAAATTACTTTTTAATTATGTTGCTATGGAACTGAATAAGTGTGTTATCTTGACAATTTTTCCTTGATGAGGCTGAGCAGCAAATATGATATATGAATTTGCATTATAGCTTGTAGGATAGGTAGAGCAGTTTTGCGTCATATGAAATTCATTTCGAGAAAGCTGTTGTGGAGATAATAAAAAAAGATGAATCCCAGGTATTTAGTTTTACTTTGCTTCCTGAGCACATCAGCAGCTGATACAAACTAAAGGGAGGACTGAATGGAACAATGTAATTTTCCCTCTATTTTGTGCGTAAATCTCTATGATGCTCATGTTAACTTACAAAAACTGAAAACTTGGTAATTCTAGAAAGACATTTCTTCTGCTGCTCACCCCACCCTGCCACCGCTTTCATCAGTCCTTGAACATTTGTAATGGATATATGTTCATTTGCTGTTTGTTGTGGGTTGTTATTGCTGCCGTCTTTTGTATGTACTTTGCTGAGCAGATCATATTTGCTGCTCCAGGAATGTGTCAAATACTGCAATATTGAAATTCACTACATTTTTGGATTCTCTTGTTAGGTTGTTTGACCCTTGAGTTTTCTACATATATTTGTGGTTTGTGATTGTCCTTGTATACCTATACCTAGCCCTGATGCACTTGCATTTTCCTTAGTCCATAAAATTTTTCAAAAATATCCTATACTGTTTCTAATTGAAGGCTGGAATTCTGTAGGAGCCATAGCAATTTTTTACAAATCTGCACTGTCATTCCCTCCCACTATATCTTGGCTTTCAGTATGGCTTAGAGTCAAAGGAAAGTGGGTGGGGAAAAGTTCTTTTAGTGAAAACTGATGCAGTGCACTCTACCATATGCCTAGAGAAAAGCGGAAGCGAAGGAAATTATGCACTTTGATAACATTATAAATATTTTGCTGATGTACAAACAGTTTAAAGTAATCATTCATTTTATGCAGCACTGCTTAAGAAACTAAAGAGACATAATGTTCTGTGAAAGATTCTTGTTGATGCCAGTGTTTCTGTGTGAAATTTTATTCAGTTAATATATTTCACTTTCTGATAAAATGGATATAATATTATGCAAATTATTTTTTTCAGTCTGTTTTATCCTAAGAGCTAAACAAAGAACTAACTTCACAGATTCCAACTGAGTAGCCTCTGAGCCTGCAAGGAAACAGAACAGACTGCCATAGTACTAAACTGATGAAGAGAATCAAGGTAGGCTTGCCAAGTCCCCCCGGGGGGCGGGGAAACCCCCGCCCCAGAGGCCCGTTCCTCACCACCAGTGGATCAGGCCCTGGGGGGAACTCCACCCTGACGTGCACATCGCCTGGAAGTGACGCGGGCACGCCGGGGGCGGGGCCACGGTCATCCGAGGGAAAACTCTATGGTTTTCCCTCGGATGGTCGTGGCCCTGCCCCCGGCGTGCCCGGGGTGCCCGCGTCACTGCTGGGTGACGTGGATGCGGCGCGCGTGTTCCATCCGCCAGCCGGGAGTCCCCCGCTGTGGCTGAATTCACACTTGGCAACCCTAAATCAAGGTGATTTAGACATTACGGGGTTTCAATTAGGCACAAAGCCCAATGCAAAGGCAGCTGCACCATTTGCAAAACATGGCAGAAGGCTTCAGACATGAAAGTGAAAAATTAGGCCTAAGTCATTCAAGCATGGATACTCAAGGATTACTTAGTACTAGACTGAGCATGTGCAGTGGGTTTAAAAAGCAAGACTGACTTCCAGAAGAAGAGCTTCAACAAGGACTCTGGTCTTCTGGGAGCAGTATATACTTGTGCAAGTTGACCAGGCAACTGATTGTTTTACAGACCAGAGTGTGCTGAAAAACTGTGCCGTGGGGTAATATTAACAGCAATCATTTTAAAAGGTCTTAAATGAGTAGATGCAATCATTAGCAATTTGAACATGAAATGGCACTAATTAGTTATGAACCTTATGGTACCCTAGCAATTCCCAGTGTTTTTTAAACTCTCTTCACACATTATGGAATACACATGTTGGGTCTGGGGTCATAATCCAAGTCAGGCACTGCATGCATAGGAATTGAAGAGAACATGCAAGTCATGTGTGACTGATACACAGTACAGAGTGTGGGGACACTAAATCCAGCCTGCATACTTTGTAATGTGTGAAGCAATTGAGAAGCCCTGTCAGTTTTGTAATCTGGAAATGACCTTTATTCCCTTCTCCGAGGTATCTGATGCTTGCTGGAAAATGATGAGCCATTAAAATGCTCAGTGTGGCCTTTTCTATTTTCTTCAAACAGAATATAAAAACTTAAATTTTCCTAATTTAAAATATTAATGAAAACAGATTTCTTTGTAATAACTGCATGTCCTGCTTCCTTATGGACGAGACTTTTGTTCTTCTGTATTTGTTTTTTGAAGAGCAATATTTTTCCTGCCTCTCATTCTTTTCTGAGTACCCATTATGCTATGAGAAATTGCATCTGGCTGACGAAACTGCTGATTGGTAGCAATTTTAAGCCATAACAATCAAAACTGAATATTTTTAGTGCCTATTGTGTTCTACCTGAAGAACAATATTTTTATGCATTGTGTGCCCACAAGAAAATATTCATTTAATAAGCTAAGATACATTTCTCACCCTCTCCCAATTATCTCCAAATAAATGGTCCATTCCTGGAAATGTCCTAACTGAATGTTCTGTTGTTCAACACAAAATTAACATGACAGATTGCCTAATCAATTATCATAAATCTCACTGTTTGGAGAGTGAGTTTCCCTTGAAGGCTTCGGCATGGGATGTTTCTTTTAGAAAGCAGAAAAGCAGACTAAAGGCAAATGTAGATAAGCTAGAAAACAGCCTCCCTTTACAGCCCACAATCCATCATACAATAAACTGATAAAACAAATAGTCTCTAAATGGTTTGTTGCCATAGGCAACCACTTATACTGCCTACAGAATGTTTGAGGAACTCTGAATAAAGTATCTGCACTTTATTTTTTAACTCTTTAGAGTTAACATTTTGTAGACAAAGCGCAAGGAGCTGTACTGGTTTTTAACAGTAAAATTGAAAAACAAACCCCATATAATACTTTTTGTGCCTGGAGTAGGGACCAGATCATTTGGGGGAGGGACTACACAGGCACACCGTGCTGGGAAGAATCCGGCCACAAGTTTATTGATTACAGGTTCCTCAGGTCTTGGTGCAGCATAGGCTGGGGACAGTGGGTGTGGGTGACAGCCCAAGTGCTGCCAGCACCTTTCCCAACGTGTCTGTTGGAATAGCCAAGGGCAGAGGGCTGGTATTAGGGCTGGAAGGGGTGGAAACCACCATTCTTCGCCTTCACCATTCTCCTGGGGGTGTGGCCAGTATGTCAGTCCTGAAGTTGGCTGTCCAGCTGCCTGTTCACCCCAGAGTCCCCTTTAACACCGGGAGCCCATCCTGCACAACCTGCACTGTGTTTCCCAGCCACTGCCTCCACCATCAAATCTCTAGTAGCCTGGATGACCCCACAAGAGAGTCAAGCTCTATGCTTCACCAAGGACAATTAGTAATCCACTCTGAGGAACTTTTGCTGAAACATCTATTGGAGGACAAATCCATTGCAATATCAAGGAATGTTGCCAAATTTCTCTTTATTGCATTTACAAAGCGTAAGCTCCTCCTCAATGTTCCTCATGATATCTCTTCTCTGTAATGCTTTTTGCTTTTGTTCTGTATGCTATTCTATGGGTCTCTGACCGTAATAAAATGAATGAATGAATGCTCTATGCTGAGATATGTGAGCCTGGTGGTGGTGCTAACAGGACACTCACCTCCCTGGCCAAGCTGAAGAAAACTTGGAGTGATTTGGTACAATGATTAGAGTCCTCTGGGCCCACAAACAGGAAATCATTAAGGTAGCAGGTGGCATGGCTGTCCCTCAGCCTCTGAGTTAGGGCCCATTCAAAGAAGTTTCAAAGGCAGCACATCGGGATGGTTTTGTCCACACCAGCGGCCCTGGAATGTAAAACCCAATAAAGAGTAGAAATGTACAGGCTTCCGGTCTGGCTCCCGCGCATGGCGGACGCTTCCTCGGGTCGCTCCCGAGGGCGCCTCGCCCGCCCGCGGTGGAGGAGGGAATCCGCACGAGTGGAGACCCGAACGAGCCCCTCAGAAGAGAGGAGCTCGGATCCGGGGCGCTTTAGGGCGCACTAGGGGGGAGCCGCTCTTTCGGCTGAGAGGTCGGAGAACGAGGCTCCCGCCATGCCCTGCCCCAATGGACATTGCTGCGTGAGCGACCCCGAACGGGGTTTAGCGGAGCCACCAGACGTCACCGAGTGATAAAGCGACCATCCGCAAAAATGGAAAAGAAAAAGAAAAGATCGGCTTAACTGTGAGTTGTCAAAATGCAGAGAAAAAGAACTGAAAATTGTTTCCCCCCCCCCTCCCAGCGAAAAAGGCGAAGAGGTTAATCCTCCATTTATACAAGCAAAAAAGAAAAGGAGGGGGGGATGAATTGAG
>NW_015160855.1:605647-613609 GCF_001447785.1 Gekko japonicus | reverse complement strand
AGTGAATCTGAAAGCCTTGTATGAAATCTTCCCATAAGTACTGGTCAGACTATTTGTGGGTATATAAATCTAGAAGGGAGCAGAAGGAATAACTGAAATATGAGCAGGCATTGAGAGAATGCTGTATGGGGAGAAGGGCTTCCTTGGAGGATACAGCTGAGTGGGAACTAAGGGTCTCCTTACTGGGCTGTTGGGAACTAAAATGATCAACTGGGCCTAGAGGAGGATTGGGACCCCTTCTACATGGGCAGAACAACCCAGGGTGCGGCTTCGAACAAAAGCTGTATTTGTGGGTGAACCTGCACTGGGACATGTGGCAGTGCCCCTGGTTATATTCCTAGCACATCCTCTGAAAGAGATCTCATCTTGGGAAGGCCACTTTTGCGGGCTGCTTCCCCGCCTCTCTTGATTGCCCTGTTCTGTGAAGGACATCCTCAAACCAGAGATCATTATTCTTTTTATCCCACTGTGCCCAGGGGTTTCCTGTGGCCCTATGCTTAAATTTCTTATTGTTTGCCAGGGCAGTCACTATGCCCGACAGCCTACTGGCTTTGCACACCATGTCAAAATGGTTTAGAAGGTGCCAGCCTCTCACAGGAAAGGCAGATGGAACCACCCCAGCATACACAGTGCAACCTGCCATCTAATTGCTGAAATTCCTCTCTGCCTCCTTTGTTCTGCCTTCCTTTGTTCCCTTTCCATTCTTGGATTTGCCCTTATTTACCACCAAAATCCTCTTCTCAACCTTACTGGACAAGTGGAGCCAAGGCGGGTTGCTGGAGTCATTGTACATGGCTGTGCTGGGATCACCATCATTGTTTGTTTCCTGGCTAAGAACCTTTTGGAGTTGGGCAAGACTTAAAAGCATGATCCTGGAGCCACAGGTCTGCCCTGAGAGCCCCCACCTTCCCATACCTCCTCACTGGGGAATCATCTCCCAAAAGATGATGAATCACCTGTGGATCCATCACTGTCTGAATGTTCACCCCTACTAGCTCATCACTTGCACTTGGGCTTCTGGTGCCTACCCCTTGTGGTAGCCCTGCAGTGATGTGTTGACTGCCTTCATTCCCTACACCCAGAGATTTCAGTAGAAGGTGATGCAGACCTCCTGGGCCTCTTGGATCCTGACTGTGCAGCCTCCTCTTGCCTTAACATGCTCAAGTGCTCAGTAAGGCAAAACCTCTTACTTTTGAGTCCTTCTTGCCGCATCCCTCACCAGAAGGAAGAAGAAGTGGTCTGGTAGCCTGAATGGGATCTGAAGGGAGTCCTGGCCTGGGTGTGAACTTGTGGGCCTGCTGCCTGGAAGGCTGAGCAGCCCCATAGTGAGTGATTAATTTTGGGGCATGGGACTTCCAAAGAGATGAAGCAGTCAGTGGACCAGCAGAAGGCTCTACAACAATGGCAGAAGGCTTCCAACTGGAAGAAGGCTTACCCTGGCCTGGATCCCTGGTATCGGTGTCGTGGGCTGCCAATGAAGCAGGTGGAGGCTCAGTGACATTGACAGGAGGCTTCTGTCTGGCAGGAGGCTTTCCTTGATCCAGATCCCTGGTCTAGATGCCGTGGGTTACATGTAGCACCCCAGATTACTTGTGTGCTGGGTGCATCGCTGACATGTCCCATAAGCACTCCTCCGCAAAAAGAACTGAAAAAAGAAAAGAGAGCTGATTATGCAGTGAATAGAATCCACTAAGGGTTTGGACTACACCTTCTTCTACCTTTCATTTCATTATTTATTTATTTAGTACATCCCAGGAACTGCAATTGTAATTGCTGATAATAATCCCAGACATTCACGTACCTACCTGTTTGCTCGTGTGTTGTCCACATTGGCTCCGGAATTTGGGGTGGAGCTTGCATAGGACCCACTGCTCCCCAACTGTGCATGTCTAGTCAGTTCCATTTTAGGCAAACCTTGCAGAACAAGTTCTCTCTCTCCCCCCCCTTTGGGTTTAACCACTGGGTTAACCCCAAGAGCTGGGTTTCCAAAGGCTTCCTCTTCCTGCAACTATGCCAATCCCATTGAGTATAAGGTCCCACAGCAAACAACAAAGAGCTCCCAGATCTCTCAAACGCAGTCTCAGATGTGTTTTACCACCTCCCACCAAACTAGTAGGAAGAAGAAAGCAAGACAAACCCAACCACCCGACCAGCTCCACCCATGGATGGTTTTAAGTACTGCTGCATCCATATCAGCATCACTCTTGAGACAATAAAGCAACACAGGGGTATACATCCAATCTCCTCCTCTTCCTCCTCCTTCAATCACTTTCTCTTTCACTCCCTCTTTTGTTTTTATAAATGATGCTCATTCCGAGGCTAGAAGGGAGCCATGCCTCCTCGCAAGTAAGTGATCAAAGCATTAGGGGGAAAACTCCAGGAAAGCTACAAATTGTGCCTGAATGAGCATGATGTCATATAGACATTCCTCTTTAATACACGGGCTTCCTGCTTACCGTGTGGGTAAAAATCCCCACATGGCAGCAGCCTTAGATATAGAAGTATTGAGCTGGCAGTCATCAACATATTTATGACAGCCTGCTGATTTGGATGATCTCAGTCAAAGATTAGCAAAAACAGTATTCTTGAAGGACCCTCAAGTTCCCATAAATCTGAATCAGTTTCTCTGAAAGAAAATGTCTGTCACTGATTTGACAGGAAAACAAAATGCAGCAGATTGTGCTATGCACTCCAAAATCATGCTCTAAACAGTTCAACAGGCTGGAATGATTAACCATATCAAAAGTGAACAATAACTATATCAGGATCAAAAAGGAAAAATTGCTTTTCCAGCTATAAATAATCCACTAGTGCAACTAAAGCCACCTCTGTCTCATAAACAGATTTCTGGTCTCCTGAAATAGTCAGGATATTGTAATTTTTTAAATTATGTTCACATTTACAAAAAGTGTAAGTAAGCATTAACAATTTGGATTTGCAACAGTTTCACTGACACCAAATAATAGGATAGATCAAGATGGGTAGCCATGTTAGTCTGTCTGTAACAGTAGGAAAGAGCAAGAGTCCAGTTGTTATGCATGCGGTCTGGCAGACCTACAAACCTTCGGTCCGAGAACAATAGCCACCTCGGATCCTAGCGTGGACCAATAGGTTCGCCCAGATCCTGATAGGGACCTATAGTAACTTGGGCCATGTAAATACAGCCTATCACGGGAATTGGGGATGTGTTGGGTGTGAGTGTGGACACGCATATAAGCCGGCCTCGAATGGGCTAGTTTATCTTCTGTTGTGATGTAACCTAATAAACTTGAGCTGATTTCATCATGCTGAGCCTCCGCTCTCAGTATTTTTCACCAGTAGCACCTTAAAGACTAACAAAATATGTGGCAGGGTATGAGCTTTTGTGAATCACTGCTCACTTCTTCAGGAAGCTCATACCCTGCCACGTATTTTGTTAGTCTTTAAGGTGCTACTGGACTCCTTGCTCTTTTCTAATACCAAGTAAGAGTTTAAAGTAATCCATTTTTGAACATATGGTAACATCAATTACAGAAACAAAAGTAGCATATAAACATGAAATTCATCTAGTTTTTCAGAGGGACGCCAAGAGTTTCAGAGTGATTTCACATTTGGCAGGTGAACATATTGTTTTCAACAGCTCTTGAGCTGATCCTCAGAACTTGCTTCACTGGTGTCCAACTCAAGCAGCATGCTGAACAGCTTTCCTGTTGCATAGTAGCTATGGTGCTGGCATTTAATTTCCTTCTTTCTTACAGCCTCTTTTGCATCCAGTATCATGGATGGTTGATCAAGTAATTAAATGATGTCAGTATAACTACAACTCCCATACAGCTGCATTAAAATGCTCATGTGAAAAAAATGTCACTAACATGGATTTAAAGGAACAAATAATAACACCTTTTTAAAATGTTTAAGTAACTGTATGGTTTGCTGACTCTGTATATAAACAAGTGACCACAGAAGGCCCACAGTGATAGTAGGTATGTTGGGGGATTATAGCTCTCATTAGGCTGTGTGAAATGTGCATGTATGAAATGCTGCCAATTTCACTGTTTGACTATAAGAAAGTAACCTGCTGAATGGGCTCACACTGCTCATAAGCAGCCAGACTGCCTGACAAACTATTGGGTCCCTAATAGGGTTACCAACCCCAGATAGGGAAATATCTGGGGTCTTGGGAGTATAGTCTAGAGAGGCAGTAGAGATGTCAGACTCCAGGTGGGATTTGGGGATTCCCCAGAATTACAGCTCATCACCAGACTACAGAGATCAGTTCCCCTGGAGGAAATGGATGCTTTGGAGGGTGGACTCCATGACATCGTACCCCAATGAGATCCCTGTTGTCCCCCAAGCTTCACTCACAAATCTCCAGGAGTTTCCCAACCTAATGCTGGCAACCCTATCCCTCTATCCCCTGATGGTGGCCAGGGAGAACCTGACAGCCCTAGGAGAGTGCGTGTTTGGGAATGGAAGGGACGTCAGCAGGGTATAATGCCATACAGACCACCCTCCTAAGGAGCCATTTTGTCCAGGGGAACTGATCTCAGTCGTCTGGAGATCGGTTATAATTCCAGGAGATTTCAAGGCCCTATCTTGAGGCTGGGAAGCCCACTCCCTGTTCATGACCAGTGAGCAGAATATGAATTGAACTACTGGCTGCTTAAGCATTCCTGGTTGTAACTGTATACAGGATAATAATTGCAGGAGAAGGAGAATTGACTTGTAATAAAAACAAGTATGTGCAGGGGAAGTTCAGTGAGCCCATTAATTTTGCACTTTGCAGCTCAACTAGTCCAGGCTGTTCCAGATCACTGTTGATTCCCCAGTGCTCACAGTGCAGACAAGACTAAGGGAAAAGTGGAAGTTGCTTCCCAGCCTCTTTTTGGAAGGGCTTTTTAAAAAGTTTTGTTCAGGCTGTGTGTGCTCTGTTTCTGCAGAGCTACAGCACAAATAGCCAAACCTTAAAACATTAAATAAGTCTAAAATATTTCCTGCCCCTCTTTTCAAAGACTGTTTCCCAGCAGCCATATTACCCACCTTCATCTTTTATGTGGTAACATAATGTGGCTAGTATGAATAAAGTACAATAGAAAAGGAACACTTTTTGAAAAGTCCCTTTGTGACAGTCATGTGTATGTCTCTTGCCCACTTCCACATAATGCCACAGCCTGAGCTGTTGGATTCCACTTCAATATTTTCCTGCAGTTACTTATCTCAGTGCCCAAATACAGGGAAATTGCTGCACTTTGTGTTGCCTGGGATCCTGGATGTACCTCTCTATAAAGACCTCGCTATTTAATAAAGAATGACACATAGCCTGGCTTTGAGGTCAATGCTTAGAATGAAAGCTTTCCCACATCAGCAAAACCTCTGATTACAGAATGAGAGAGACTGACAATGAGAAACCCTCTGTAGCACATACAAATGCTGTCTTGTCTTCCACACTTTGGTCTGTTTCTACAGTGGATTGCACTTTTGAAGTAGCAAGGCTTTATCCTGCCTGCTGTTAGGCAGTACACAGAAATAAAACTAAGATGTATATATAAAGAAAAACCCAGCCTAAGATGTTTGAAAATCTTTCTGGATGTTGGTTGTATTTTGACTTGGTTTGATTTGATCAAAGAGTTCAGGGTGTTAGAGTTGAGTCCCTCTTGTCAGTTATGTGTTCTTGATTTGTTTTGAGCAAGGCCAATGTGTATACCACCAAATAATTTTTTTAGTCAAAATCTTACCCTGAACCAGTAACATGATTATTATTTTTAATTCTGTTCAGCCCTTCAGAGATTTCAAATAATCGTTAATGTTTCTCTTTCTTTTTAGGTATAATTTAAGTTCAGTCAATTTTAGTTGAGATATAGTTTTTATTTCCTGACTTTAGCAAACTTTCTTTAGAGCTCTATGCTGTATTTGCTGATTGTAATTAAATTTAAAAAAATCTTGAAAGCCAGTTTTACTACAACATAGGTGCCAGAATAAAGAATCCTTGCCTCAAAAAACCCCAAATCTTCTCAACTTCTTTAGTACTTTTTAAAACATCAAAGTGACTTGTTATTTATTTATTGTCTTTACTGTTTTTGCAACCAGGGTCATAAGCAGCAAAAGTAACTTGTTGTATGCATTTTAAGAATGCTTTTATGTTTCCCCAGTGGCCCCTTAAATGATCATACCCTTAGAATATTTAGTTCATTGGTACCATACCAGAATCATCTCCTTCTTCCTTTCTCTGCTTTTTCCATCTGTGATGCAATCAATACCTCATCTGCACTTCTCAGAACCACAGATTTAAAAGCATGAATGTGACTACCTATCCTTCTCAGTTGTCGCTCATTCAGTCCTAAATCCCAGATGCCACCTCAGTACCATTACCGGTGTAGTGCCATAATAGCTAGTTGATATCCTATGCTTTCTCAATAAAGAAATGAGAAAAAGACCCAACTCCTAGGAACTGAAATCACAGCAATTGAACACACTGCTCTTAGTGATACTGCCTACATCCACCAATCACAGAGCAGCATGATGACAGCTAGGGATGGACACAAACCGGGAAAATGAAGTTTGGTCTGTGGTGTGCCTAGTTCGCAAATGATATACTGTGATGAACTTTTAGGGGCCAAACAAACTGTTTTGGTTCATGAGGTTCATGGCACAGTAGAATGCCCCCCCCAGGATGCTAGAGATACCAAACTCACAGGAGATCTCTGACTGACTCTCCTCTAGCTGCCCTCTAAGTTTGGTAAGGATTGGATTTACAGGGTCCAAGTTACAACCCCCCCTCCAGAAGGTGCCCACAGGAAAGTGCTTTCTGGGGAAATGCATTGGCCAAAATTCATCACAAACTTTAGTTCATGAGCCAGTTTGTGCCCATCCCTACTGAAAGCACACCCATGTCCACCAACCAATGCACAGCATTGACATCATGGATCCCTGACACCCACTTCACCCAATCCACACAGAGACCAAAACAATGGAAAGAGCAAATATAACACAGCACTGGCCAATGTTGGGAGGACTGTGCGCCAATAGGAGCCTTGACCTACCACATGCCTGGGATCTCCACAGCTGTGTATTTGACTTCTCCTGCAAGCACATGTTATTTTGACAAGTGGAAACATGGAGAGGAGACCATGGCCATGCAGGAACAGGAGTGAGTGGTTTGAACCCCACCATGGTGGAAACTGGAATAAGGCAAAGCTCCCTTTCAGCCAGCAGCAAGCCAATAAATAGCTAAATAAGAAGAATAGGCAGAACTAGAATACAAACTTCACAGCATTCTCTAACCACAGCCCTAACTAAACATTCAGGAAGAAGGCACATCCATGATTGGCTGTGGTGTTGAAACCAGAACAGAAAAGACTACAGAGAAAGGCACCGCACAGCATTCTCTAACCACAGCCCTAAGTAAACATTCAGGAAGAAGGCACATCCATGATTGGCTGTGGTGTTGAAACCAGAACAGAAAAGACTACAGAGACAGGCACAGCACAGTGAAACAGCACAAGCATAACAAGTATGAGGTCCCTAGTTCTAGCCCTTGATGGGGCTTACTACAAGACCACCCTGGAAAGCATTCCAGGCTCAGCTGAGATTTTGCACAGTCAGGCCCAGTGACTGGGAATGGGCCATCCATTCTGGCTGGCTGCCTGTCAGCTAGCTGTCATGTTTTCCTTGTTTTCCTATCTGAATAACCTTGAGGAGGAGGGAGGGCTTGCATTCCACTGTCGGTGTGAATATTTCTGCTCTCATGGTGCATGGAGAGTCTCCCATTCATGATGTAACAAGAGGGGGACCCGCGATACTCGCGGAGGGGAGAAGAGCTCCGTCTCCTCTCCCCCCCGCTCGTTCTTCCCCAGGCGGCGGCGGCGGCGAGGCCAGTCCCCCCCCCCGCCCGGCTCCGAGGCGGAGAGGCCTGTCCTCCCCCCCTTTGCCGCGCTCGGCGGCGGTGGCGGCGGCCGGCAAGGCCTGTCCTCCCCCCCGCCCGCC
>NW_015160855.1:599422-605512 GCF_001447785.1 Gekko japonicus | reverse complement strand
TGGCTGGCAGGCCGGCAGGCTCCAAAGAGTGGGCGGCGGCAGCGGCGGCGAGGCCGGTCCTTCCCCTCACGCCCGCCCACCCTGCCTGCCTGTCTCCCTTCCCCCGCACGCAAGCCCGGTAGGTCGCAGAGCGTCTCCTCCGCACGTGCAGGAGACGCTCTTGCACTTTCGGGGGGGGTGTAAACATCCCCCCGAAATTTTTTTCAACTTTTTTATTTTTGTGCACAAGTGGGGACTGGCTCACGTGTGCACAAACCTCCCCCGGGCCCCCCAGCTGCCCCCGGAGCGCTAATTTAGCGATCCGCACTCCGGGGGCAAGTTCACTATTAGAATATAGGATACCCCGCCGGGTGAATTCTGGTGCACACGCTTGGATTTCATTTGCTTAGCTAAGTGCAGCATCATGGTATATGTAGTGATGCATCAGCCCCCACCGTTATTGCTAACAGTGTACCTGTAGATCATGGCAACATACCTGTAGTCTAATAAAGCAGAACGATTCCCAGGAGACGTGTGTGGAGATTTGCATGCTGTTGAACCTGACACTGCCCCACACGCGAATCATTTGCCTAGCACCATTCCATGTAATGGTAATATAATCACCAAGAAATGTAGTCGTGTTTCCCTATTGGAATCTTGAACTGTGCCAGCATGTAGGGATTTAGATTTTGGATTTGGATTTTGGGACTGGTTTCTATACAGACATTCCAAATTATTTGGATCCCCATTTGGGGATTTGGATTCAGGGTTTTGGGGGTTTTTTTGTTTTTATTTCAAAATTGTTCAGGTCCATTATTCCCTATTGGGGGACTCTTGCTGGGGGGAGGCTTGGCGTGGCTGTTTTTCAAGCAAATTATACCAAGATTTCAGGGAACCTAGTCCTGTTTGGGTACTGAGACCCACAGTCCAAAAGTTTCAAGCATATTGGATTAAGGGATCCAATTCTGTGGGCCCCTGAACAAGGTGCCTCCAACCATCCTACTTCTTGCTGTTTTTTCCTGTAGGAAAAAAGATGACATGTGTTTTCCAAGGCAAAGGATCCAATAATCAAACACAAAAGAACAACTACCAGACAAAAGCCTCCAAATACAAACAGAGCCAACAAGTCCAACAGAACCACTGTCAAACCAGAGAATCCAAGACAAATTAATTTAAGCAAGGGACACCCGCTTAATAATAATTCAAGTCCGCTGTGAGTAAACCAGTCCTGAAGATGTTCAGACACAGGCAGGCAGCAGAAATCCGAAGCACAAACCAGAACTTCAGCCACACGCAGGCCCATTGCTACCGCGGGGCCCATGGGGCCTGGCTTTCTAATGGTTTTTATGGGGGGCCCTCCCCCCCGATTTCCTGTTGGGCCTGTTGGTGGGGAGGATGAGAGTGGCACAAGCAGCAGCGGCAGCACAAGAAGCAGCAGAGGCAGCAAGTCTGGGCTGAGAGATGCTTGCCGCCCGGCCCACCAGTAGCAGGTAAGCCCAACCAGGCAAGGCAAGGAGGAAAGTGGGTGCCACATCTGGCCCTGGCCAGGCACGCCCAGCTGTGCTCCTGCATGCCAATGTGCCCTTCATGGCCAGGCCAGCCACCGCACACCTCGCCTCTCCCAGCCCCGAGAGGGAGCCAAGGGTGGAGGGCAGGCTGCCCCTGGTGCGGTGACATAGGAAGGGGCACTGGGGCTCCTTGGGGAGGGAGGGAGCCAGACACTTCACAGGGAAGAGCTGCCCTTGCTGTGGGGGAAGGAAGCTCCCCTGCATTTAATTAGCTGCCCCCCCAAGGCCCCCTCATTAAAAAAATCCCTAGCTATGGGGCTGGCCAGAAGCACCACCAGGACTCCAAAAAACCCTAGCCCTGAAGGTGGAGTGAAGCTGCAGTGCAGGTCTGTTTTTTTATCCTCTTTGCCCACCCTCAAAGATTCATGCAGGTCTGTGAGAGAATGATCACGATAGGGCAGATGGTTCTAGTACTCTCCTTAATATCTGATCCCATTGCATTGGAGATATTATATCTGAAAAATACTGATAAGGCATATTTGGGATATATATTTGACCAGAAATACCCAAATGCATATTCCTTCTGGCATGTCATCATACTGACATTAGTGATATTATGCCAGTGTATCTCTAGGTGGGGTGCTTTCTCATCCTGTGCTTCCTGTGTGGGTGACACTGACACATATTCAGCCACAATGTTCTGAAGACATCATTGCACTCAGTTCTCAGAAGAGGGGTCAGCTTTTCCCACCATTTCCCCCTCCCACTGAAGACCTCAACGTTGCCCCAATGCTTTGCATTTCAGATTGGAGGAGTGGATGGTTCTGGTCAGTGTTTGTGTTCTAAGGTGCAGTCCTTATAAGATTTCTAAGCAGAGCAGTATTAGCTATATACTGTAACAGTATTTGCTTTCATCCTTGGCTGTTCATGCAAAGTCCTTTCTTATGGAGCAAAACAACTTTCCTCTAAGTGCCCATCCCCCAAGTTCCTGCATATCTCTCCTTATATATAATTGAATAGTGGGTGTCAAAGTTCTAAAATGCACTCCTTTAGTGTATGGACGCTTGAACTGTCAGTCAGAAGACGCTGGCTGGGTTGACTGGCTGCTTTGTGCAGTCCCGCCCAGCGTTTCAAGGTCTTTTGCATATGGAAGCTGATTGGACTTCACTGCATTCCACACCTCAAACTCTCCCCCCTCCCCGCAAGGCAGTTGGAATGTCAGTTGCATATGGAACCTTCAAGGTCTTTTGCATATGGAAGCTGATTGGACTTCACTGCATTCCACACCTCAAACTCTCCCCCCTCCCCGCAAGGCAGTTGGAATGTCAGTTGCATATGGAACCTTCAAGGTCTTTTGCATATGGAAGCTGATTGGACTTCACTGCATTCCACACCTCAAACTCTCCCCCCTCCCCGCAAGGCAGTTGGAATGTCAGTTGCATATGGAACCTTCAAGGTCTTTTGCATATGGAAGCTGATTGGACTTCACTGCATTCCACACCTCAAACTCTCCCCCCTCCCCGCAAGGCAGTTGGAATGTCAGTTGCATATGGAACCTTCAAGGTCTTTTGCATATGGAAGCTGATTGGACTTCACTGCATTCCACACCTCAAACTCTCCCCCCTCCCCGCAAGGCAGTTGGAATGTCAGTTGCATATGGAACCTTCAAGGTCTTTTGCATATGGAAGCTGATTGGACTTCACTGCATTCCACACCTCAAACTCTCCCCCCTCCCCGCAAGGCAGTTGGAATGTCAGTTGCATATGGAACCTTCAAGGTCTTTTGCATATGGAAGCTGATTGGACTTCACTGCATTCCACACCTCAAACTCTCCCCCCTCCCCGCAAGGCAGTTGGAATGTCAGTTGCATATGGAACCTTCAAGGTCTTTTGCATATGGAAGCTGATTGGACTTCACTGCATTCCACACCTCAAACTCTCCCCCCTCCCCGCAAGGCAGTTGGAATGTCAGTTGCATATGGAACCTTCAAGGTCTTTTGCATATGGAAGCTGATTGGACTTCACTGCATTCCACACCTCAAACTCTCCCCCCTCCCCGCAAGGCAGTTGGAATGTCAGTTGCATATGGAACCTTCAAGGTCTTTTGCATATGGAAGCTGATTGGACTTCACTGCATTCCACACCTCAAACTCTCCCCCCTCCCCGCAAGGCAGTTGGAATGTCTGATGGTGTGTAGGTCCCAGGAACATGTTTTAAGAGCTGCCTGGGGGATTATGGACCATTCACACACTTTCAACCTTAACATACCTCATAGGGGGAGAGGAGAATGATGACAGCTGCTTTGGTTCCCACTGCAGGGAAAGACTGCCCTTTCTCTAGGCAGAGGCTGGGGGGGGACATAGGGTTGCCAACTCCCGATGGGAAATTCCTGGAGATTTGAGGAGTGGAGGCCGGAGAGGGGGACCTCAGACAGGTAGAATGCCATAGACTCCTCCCTCCAAACCAGCCATTTCATCCTGGGTAACGATTGCTGCCAATCTCCAGGTGAAGGCTACAGATCACTCAAAATTACAACTACTCTTCAGGGAGCAGAGATCAGTTCCTCTGGAGAAAACAGTGGACTCTGTCATTATACCCTGCTGAGGTCACCACAGCAAAATGACACTGTTTGCCCAAAGCCAGAGCACTCCCCCAGAGCCTCTTTCTAGATCCCGTTGTATTTATTTCCACAACGGGCTTTACTGCTAGTGTGTTCTATAACTGTGCACAACATGAAGACAGATAAATGGAACATCATGCTGCATACCCTATCATCTGAGATATAGGCAGGATGTATATAGTACTTTGGAAAGCTGTGATTGGCTACAGACTTCGTCTCTATGCTTAACTGCACTGTGACAAAGTAGGCAAAGCAGGAGGCCAGGCTGAATTTAGTCAGCTCCCTCACAGCTCAAACACCACCAGCACTCAGCACCCAACTTCCAGCCAGTGTTCCCTCTAAGTTGAATTAGTGTGAGCTGGCTCATGGTTTTTTAGCCACATTTTTGTCTTAGCTCAGGAAGGATGGCTCCAGAGCAAACTAATTGATGCAGTAGCCAAATCACTTGCTCACAACTTTAATGCCGGTAGCTCACAAAGTGGATTTTTTTGCTCACAAGACTCCGCAGCTTAGAGGGAACATTGGTGCAGGCAGTCCTCTCTTTCCTGATGCTACCAATTTCTTGTTGAGCACTGTTGATGCCCAACCTGACCAAACACCATGGGCACACAGTAGCCTCAAAGATCAATTGTTCATGGCAGGTGGGGGAGAGATTGTTGGGAGGTGAGCCTGAGCACTAGTGGGGTTTGGGCTGGGAGAGAGCCTGGATGTCTCCCTGGCCACTGCCTTCTTTCCCTCTTGGTGTTTAGGAGGAGGTGGCAGAGAGGAAGAGGCACCAAGAGGATGGGGAGGTGGCTGTCAGGAGTGAGGTCTGGAACTGGAAAAGAACGTGGGAACTAGCAGGGGAATTTCCCAGATACAGAGATCAGTTCCTCATAGGGTTGCCAACCACATATTGGGAGATTGTTGGAGGTTTGGGGGTGGAGCCTTGGGAAGATGAGGTTTAAGCTTGGAAGTGACCTCAGCAAGGTATAATACCATAAACTCCACCATTCAGAGCAGCCGTTTTCTCTGGGGGAACTGATCTCTGTCATCTAGAGATCAGTTGTAATTCCAGGAGATCTCCACTGCTCACCTGGAGGTTGGCAACATTAGTTCCCCTGGAGAGTGGAGTCTATGGCATTATATCTGTCTGAAGTCCCTCTCCACCTCAATCCCCACCATCCCCAGGCTCCACCCCTCAAATGTCCAGGAATTTCCCAACCTGGAGTTGGCATCCCTATCCCACTGATCAGTCAACCTACCTTTATCTGCCCCTCTGTCTTCAGCTTTCTGTCTCCTTCCCTTGCAGCTTCTACTGAGTAAAGCTATGGTCTTTCTCCACAGTGGGGACTAAAGCAGTTTACATTATTCTCTTCCCGTTTTTATCCACACAATAACCCTATGAGGTAGGTTAGGCTGAACATATGTGACTGCTCCAAAATCACTCAACGAGTTTCCACAGCAAGATTAGGATCTGAACCTGGGTCTTGCTGAAGCTCTGACCATTATACTACACTGACTTTCATAGGGTGGCTGCTATTGTAGCAAGTAGCCAGGCTTAGTTGAATCATGCAAGTCAGGTGGTATCAAGTCACCCAAAGCGTGCTGCTAGGCCTAGGTTTGCCAGCCTCCAGGTGGGACCTGGCGATCCCCCAGAATTACAACTGAACTGCAGACATCAGAGATCTGTCCCGCTGGAGAAAATGGGTAGACTCTGTGGCATTATATTTATTTATTATTTATTTATTTATTTAATTTTATTTTTACCCCGCCCTCCTCGCTCGCGGGCTCAGGGCGGCTTACAATATGAGGTGCAATGCAGCACCATAGTACACAATATGGCACATAGTGCAATAAAAACACGATAAAACATTTAAAAACAATTCAATACAACGGGCTACGCCCGAGGATCCCACGTGACAAACACCTCTCTCCATATTGCACCTGCCCTTGGGGCAAAGGGAGGATTTATTTATTTATATCCAGCTGAGGCCTCTGCTCT
>NW_015160855.1:587328-599347 GCF_001447785.1 Gekko japonicus | reverse complement strand
TTCCCCCCCCCCCCCCCCCCGGCCATACTATCTCTCACTGTGGATTTATTTTATTTATTTATTTCAATTTCTTAACCACCCTTCCCCGCTTACGCGGGGCTCAGGGCGGTTTACAACAACATAAAATCCAGTACAATTTTAAAACCAGTTAAAACTACAAAATTCAATATTAAAACATTCAGCATAAACGTGGGGCCTGGAGTAGATCCCTGAGGCAACCATTTCAAAAGGTATTGGGGGGATTCAACCCTCCCCGAGGTTTTTTTAAAAACTTTTTGGATTTTTCTGCAGGACCACGGAGTCCTCTGATTCTGTAGAAAAACCTGTTGGGGGAGAGTGAGCCCCCTATCTGCGAGGAGAGGGGACTGTTGAGAATTAGATATATAGATAGTGTGGGACTAGGATCTGGGAGGCCCAGGTTCAAATCCCCACTCTGCTGTGAAAACTTGCTGGGTGACCTTGGGCCAGTCCCACATTCTCAGCCTAACCTACCTCACAGGGCTGTTATGAGGATAAACTAGAGGAGAGTAGAATGAAGTAAGCTACTTTGGGGTGGAAGTCAGAGTAAAAAATGAAGTAAATAAAAGATTCTCCATGTAATTTATTCTTATTCATTCTAGTTTATATCTCATTCTCCAGTAACCTTAAATAATGCATGTTTACTCCCTTCGGTTTTTCAGAGAGTGTTTTGGAATCCAGCGATAACATAGATAAGTTATGCCTTTATTCAGCTCTTTGATCTTTCTTTCTTTGCTAGCCTCTAGGTTTTTCTTGTTCAAAACCTGATAAAAATTACATAAAATACAGTCTCCTTCTGAAGTAAAATTCCTTAAAATATCCTTCAAAGCGTCACAAGGGGTGAATTGTGCAGATATATTAAAATGCCTGCTTGACTAATATATCTATATAACTTTAAAGTTTATACAAACATAAGGTGTACAAGATTGGCAGCATTTTATCTGTTTGTCTCCATAAATTAACTAGTAAAAGGTAAAGGTTTCCCTTGCTCGAAAGCTTGTTGAATCTGACTCTAGGGGGCGGTGCTCAACTCTGTTTCCAAGCCAAAGAGCCAGCGCTGTCTGAAGATGTTTCCATGGTCATGTGGCCAGCATGACTAAATGCCAAGGCACATGGAATGCTGTTACCTTCCAACCAAAGTGGTACCTATTTATCTACTTGCAATTTCTTGCTTTCAGACTGCTAGGTTGTAAGGAGCTGGGGCCAGAGAAGGGAGCTCACTCTGTCATGCAGCACTAGGGTTTTGAACTGCTGAGCTACAGACCTTCCTGTCTGCAGCTTCAGCATCTTAACCCCATAAGTTTTGAACTACCAACCAGATAATTTAGTTATAGATTCCTGGTTCTCGATGGAGAAGGAGGAGGAGGAGGAGGAGGAGGAGATTGGATTTATACCCTGCCCTTCACTACCCAAAGGAATCTCAGAGCGGCTTACAAACTCCTTTCCCTTCCCCTCCCCACAACAGACACCCTGTGATGTAGGTGGGGCTGAGAGAGCTCTGACAGAAACTGCTCTTTTTCAAGAACAGCTCTTATCTGAACTATGGCTTGCCCAAAGTCATCCAGCAGGTGCAAGTGGAGGAGTGGGGAATCAAACCTGGTTCTCCCAGATTAGAGTCTGTGCACTTAACCACCACACCAAACTGGCTCTCAAGAATTTAAATGCTTTTGACATGTTCATTAAAATTATTCAAATGCACTCCCAACACAGCATTTAATCTAAAATAGTTTTAATTGAGTAATTAACAAAAATGTAAATGACTGTGGAATGGGTGAACAGATTCTGCACTGGTATGTATATCCTAGGGTTCATGAGTTTATACATGCAATATGTTACTTCATTATTTAAAGCAACATGATGGAATAATATGTATGCTTCTGGTACAAATGCAACTCAGTTGTCTCATAGGTGATCCAATGGATACATCATCAAAATAGATTCTTCCCCCACCCTGCCCCCGCAGCCCATTACTAGTATAATTCTCTTGAAGGGAACAGGCATGCAATCCAATGAACTAATGAAGAATATTCCCTTTTCCAAAAAACACAAAGAGATACTTTCAGTGCCAGATCCATAATTTAAACAAAATCTGAATGAATGAGAAGTAGTTAAAACAATTTTGTTCCATGTGTGTGTTTATTTTTAGCCCCCATCCCATGTCACCTTTCAATTTATGCAAGAAAAATAGCTTATTCACAAGATGTCAGAGATGGGGATTTCGTGTTGTTTTTGAAGAACATGCGATAAACACAGCCCAACAAAATAACAGAAGCATCTATATTAGGAATGCTACTCCAAATATAATCCTTACTCCTCAAGTAACAAGTATCTTGGCTGCAGTATTCTGCACAAATTAAAATTTTCAAACACTTTTCATGGGCAGTCCCACACAGAGCACATTTCAGTAATCTAATCTAAATGTAACCAGGAAAGGCCACAGCTGGCTAATCAGTCAAAGCTGCAAAAAGGTACTCCTGGCCACAGCTGCCACCTGCTTATCCAGCAGTATGCTTGAGTCCAAGAGCATCCCCAGACTACGGACCTGTTCCTTCAAGGGGAATGCAACCCCATCCAGAATGGGTAATAATTTAAATCCTGAGTCAGACCTCCATATCTCAGTAGCATTTCTGTCTTATCAGGATTAAGTTTATGTTTATTTGCCCACATCCATCCCAAGATTGCCTCCAGGTACCAGTTCAGGGTTTCTATAGCCTCCCTGGGGCCCAAATCACCATGTGACCTTATCCAGCAGTTTCATGTAGATGTTAAAAAGCATAGGGTACAAAATGCAACCTTGCAGGACACCGCAGGTCAGAGGCCAAGTCAGAGCAGCAGGTAGGGCCAGAACCACTGCAGGTAGGACTAGAACTACTGTAGAACAGTGCCCCCCACTCCCAACCTGGAAAAACAGTCCAGAAGTTTACCATGATTGATGGTATCAAAAGCCACTGAGAGGTCCAGGAGAATCAACAGAATTCCACTGCCTCTATCCATCTCCCAGTACAGGTCATCCCCCAGGTTGACTAAGGCTGTTTCAATCTCATAAGCACCCTAAAACCAGATTGGAAAATATCTAAATGATTTGCCTCATCCAGGAAAGCTTAAAGTTGTCCAGCCACCACCCACTCTATCACCTTGCTCAAGAATGGAACATTTGAGACTGGTTGATATTGAGATCTCCTGGGTCCAGGGTAAGCGTCTTTAGAAGCAGATACACCACAAACTGTTTCAAGTCTGGGAAAACCTTCTCCTCCCCCAAGGAGGCATTAACTACCTCTCAGACCCAGTCAACCAGTCCCCCCCCCCCAGAGTTAATTAGCCAGGAAGACCAAAAGTCACACAAGCAGGTGGTAGGCCTCAAATCTCCAAGGTTTGTGTAACTTGGCTGGGCTTGGTGGCAGCCAGCAAGCAGTTCACTGTCACAAGACTCACATGGGCTTGACAGCAGTCAGCAATTAACACACCTGGCTGACTTGCTACTGTACAACTTGCACAGTTTGGTCAGATCCAGTGGCAGCTATCATGTGACTCACCTGAACAACTCACCACTGAACGATTTGCTCAATTTGGCCTGGCCTGGAAGCAGCCAGCACATAACTAACCTGAATGATTTGCTAGTTCATGACTTTTGCAACCAGGCCAGGCCTGAAAGAAGCTTCTGCACAGTTCACCTAGGCAGCTTGTCACCATACGACTTGGCTGGGCCTGGAGGTGGCAATAGGGTTGGGAAATACCTGGAGATTTTGGGAGTAGAGCCTGAGAATGGCGGGGTTTGGGAAGGGGAGGGACTTCAATGGGGTATGATGCCATAGAGTCCACCTTCCAAAATGGCCATTTGCTCCAGGTGAATGGACTTCTGTCTGGAGATCAGTTGTAATCCCAGGAGATCTTCAGCTACCACCTGGAGTTTGGTAACCCTAGGTGGCAACCTCATGACTTTCTGGTGCAACTCATTACTGTGTAATTTGCACAACTTGGCTGAGTGTAGTAGAGGCCACAGTACAACTTTTCCTGAGCAACTCACTACCATACAATTTATGCAACCAGGGGGTGGGCACATGCAGGGGAGAAGGCTCGTTGGAGCTTCTGCCTGGCTCTCACCTGCTCGTATTGTGCAGGGTAGGAGGCTGCTGGCTCCTATGGAAGGGAGCGCCAGCTTATGGCAACAGTGGCTCTTGCCCACTGGGACTTTCTCAGGGGCTTTAACAACAAATCTGCCCCTGCAGTTTATGATACAACACTTTGTTGCTTTCAGCATTCCCCCCCCCCCCAGCTTGACACCTGGCTGCAATATTAGAAGTGGCCCAGCCTGGAAAAATGTGCAGAAAACATAGAGCACACAGAAGTAAGGCATGGGAGGAGAGAGGTTTGGTTCCCCTCACCTGTATGCTCCTGCCTTTTTTCCTCTGTTGGGTTTAATAGCAGCTGGGATGTATGGTTTTTATTAAGAAAATGTGCAGGGGGGGGGAGCATTCAATCCATCTCCCTCAGCCACTTAAAAAAATAACAACAATGAAAGATCTTAGTTTTAAATTGCCCCTATCTATTTGTATATTATAGATTCCAGTGCACAAACATTGTTGAGAAAAGATAGCATGGCAGACACTGCCTGGAATTCAGGGGGACAGTAAGTATCCTCCATCTGACTCCATTCCTCCACTTAGCTGGCAATGCTGCCTTCCTATATGCCAGAGCATGAGAGAGGGTAAAATAGCAAGCAGACACTTGTGCTTATATACAATCAACCAGTCAACCAGCTATGCGATTCCTATAAACTATACTTTCAAATAACAAACCTATTAGCACAGTCTTCTTTAGTAATGAGATCTGTGTCTAACTCTGCTGACTGGAAAACATCCTTGTCAGTTACAATATCTGCTGGCACTCTCCTTTCTTCCTCTAACCTGTCAGAATAAATGGCCAGATCTGAAAATATCAGAATATCACAAATGGTTGTTAATTTTGCAGTTTAGATTAGTTATGATAACTATAACTTATAGCTATTAATATAACTATATATTAATAAAGCAGATATTTTTTAGTTCAGGCTTTGACTACTATACAAGTACACATCCCTAATTATTAGGGATTGTTATATAATTGTAATTAGAGTTATGATAACTGTATCCTGTCATCTTTTGGTTCATGCTTTTTTGGTGAGCACATATCTGAATATAATAATGACTGGAAAAATGACATAAGAACTTCATCACAAATGTCACAGGAATACCTTGTGGTCAGTGGTGAAATGCATAAAGAATTAGAAAAAGAATTTTTCCTTGATAGCTGTGAGTTATTAAAAAGCTGCCAAGATAAACAAAATAATAAGGTATTTCAGAGATTCCTATACTTAGCCCATTGTTGTGTGTATTATGTGTATGTGTCAGAAAGGATCCATCTATTTCTAAGTATGACTTTTCAGTGGATTAATTTGAACTGAAAGTAGAACAGACTCAAAATGCTGAATTCCATGATGTCAGTTTTTAGGGGTCAGCTGGCAAGGTCAAATTAATTTTCATCACATAGCTAACATTTGTAGGAGAAACAAGGACCTTGACTTTTCCTCTCATTTACTTAACCCACATGTGTGTTTACAGTCATAAATGTTATTTCTTGTCCTACAGGTCTTTCTGTCATGATATATCTTGGTCCTCCATGTTCTCTGCTTTAGGCATCATCTTATTGGGACTGTATGATCTAATCCATTAAGAATATTTAGATATACTGGACTACAGATGAGAGAAAAGATATCTTTAGGATTCATCACTGCCATATGGTACAATGATGGTCAAGTTGTACTATCTATTACCCTCCTTTCATTTGCAGTGAAGTGAGCAGTGACTCATGAAAGCTCATACCCTACCACAAATTTTGTTAGTCTTTAAGATGCTACTGGACTCTTGTTCTTTTCTACTGCTACAGACAGACTAATACAGACAGACTAATTGGCCTGATCTAACATTGGCTTCTCTTATGTTCTTAATACGGCTACCCATCTTCATCTACCTCCTTTCATTTGTAATTGATGTTTACAAAATGACATAAAATCAGTGTAGTAAAGAAAAATTCCACTAGGTGGGTCTGGTGTGCTTCTAAGAAGCGTAAAGAATTCCAGTGTCATGTAGCTGTTGCCATTGTGTTTATGTGTGAGCAAGGTTCATATTATAACCTCAACCTGAATATTACTTAATTGTTTCATTCTTAAATTTGTTCTGGTTAAAGAGGGTGTTTAATTCACTTACTGATATTGTTCCCTCTTTGGCCTTTGCTTGAAGCTTGGGTGAATGTTGGGGCATGTATGCATGTCGAATTTAAATTGCTTGATATTAGCATATAAGTTAAATGGAAGCAAAGTTTGGGATAATAGAATTTGAACTTAATTAAAGAGCTGCTTTATTTTTATTTTTATTATTATGTATTTGGTTACACATATGGCATTGCTTCCTTTCAAAGAGTGTGTTCAGTGCCAAGTAACTAATTCAGACATTGCCGATCTCTTTCTTTTGGCTACGATGTAAATTCAAAGCTTTGGTGTAAATTAGTGTAACAGATGTCAAGTAATAGTTACCAGATTGCACCATTTTAACTAGTGGCTCTTCCATAGCTATGGCTACTTTTCACAGATATTCTGTGGAAGGAAATTGTCCATTTTCATATAAAGGAAGTTTTTAAGCCAATTAAAGAATGTTTCTGGAACACTAATAGACATGCTTGAAACAAATATTTAATGTTCATGCATTTAGACATCAACATGGAGCTTGCCAAATGTTTCCTGTGAAAACCAATCTCTTGTTTAACTTCAAATTCTCTTTATGCCTTAGTGATATCCTGTCGGTTTCCAAACTCTAAACTTAATATGATCCCTTGCAAGAACATCTGGAATATTTTCAGTAGCATTTGTTTGATCTAAAGACTAGTTGCTCTATTGGTGTCTCATTGGGGGGGGGCTGGGCATCAGTCCCATTCAACCACTATTTGCAGGGGTCATTTCCTGCAGGAGCGCATAGGAGCAGAGCTCCGGCAGTAAAGAGCCCAGGGGGTGGGCACATGCAACAAGTCCCACCCCCTGCTCCCAGCAGCCCTCAGTCAGAGCAAGAAGCAGCCAGGTAAGTTGCATAGCCCCTCTGGTCCAAGTTTTATTCAGGTACAAGCGCTCCCTTCTCTGCGAGGACAGATCTGCATGTCCCCCCCCCCCCAGTAGCTAGCAATCCAAAACAGTCCAGTGGTGGGTGTTTCCTTCTGACACACTTCCGGTGATGGCAGGGTGTGTGGCATATGCAAATAAGTTATGCTAATGAGTTATGCTAATGAGCTCCTGCACCTCTTTTTCTACGAAATGACCCCTGACTATTTGTATTTTGCCATTATCTTCCTGGTGTTTCAAAGAACTTGTCCATAGCCAGACATCATTCTGGATCACAGCTGTTAAGGAATGTCAGTGGTGGCAAGCATTTGTACAAAACTTATTTAAAAAGCTACCAAGGATTTTAAAAAAACAAAATAATGCCATTTTCTTGCCACCAAATTCTATATCCTAAACGTACTTGAAAAGCTGAAGAACTAGTGTCATTTTCTCTGACAAATCTGTCTTGAATCCTTCTTTCTCAACCCCCCCTTTGATATTTATAGACTAAAAGTGCAATTGGTTGTTGTCATGTGCTACAGTCATTACAGCTGGTGCCTGGAGTCACATAATTGCTGGATAATAAATTCCAGTAAGTTACTGAACCAAAAATGATATACTGGTTCTGATTTGCTCACCACGAAGCACCAGCACCTTATAGTTTCATATCTAATATTACAGCACTTTAATTAAAAAAAAAAAAAAGACTTCAGGAGGGAATTCATCTTTATTCAGGCTGAAGAACTATCCAATGTTAAAAGAGATGCTGGATTACAACAGGAATGGTCTCCCCTATAGTCATCCTAAAATATTTTAACTTCCAATGGCATTCATGTATAATCCCCAAATAAAAATTATTAATGGGGAAAGAAGCAGCTAACTATGAGAATATTGACAACATACATAACATACCTTTGATAGCCGGTGTGGTATAGTCATTAAGAATGTCGGACTAGTGTCTGGGAGACCCAGGTTTGAATCCCCACACATGCCATGGAAGCTCGTTGGGTGACCTTGAGCCAATCACAGTCCCCCAACCTAATCTAACCCATAGGGCTGTTATGAGAATAGAATGCAGCAGAGAAGAACCACGTAAGTCCCTTTAGGTCCCCATTGAGGAGAAAGATGTGGTAAAAAAGAATAAAATAAAATAAAAAACAATAAAACCAGTGTTCATTATCATACTACTAGTGAGAAGAGGTTGAAAGTGTGGGCACCTCTGTTGATTTTAGCTTCCAGTAGATTTTTTAAAATATTAAAAGCATCGCAACAGTCTAGCATCTACTAGAAAAGAGTTGCCAGCTCCCTGCAGAATAGAGGTTTAATGGGATTTTCCCCTGTCAAGTCACAGCTAACTTATGGTGACCCCACAGGCTTTTCAGGGCAAGTGACATTCAGAAGTGGTTTACCATTGACTGCCTCTGTATCATGACCAGAGGTCATTTTTTTGGGGGGGATGCGGGGGAATGCAGTTCCCCCGGGTGAGGTACGGGGGGCGGGGCACATGACGAAGCCCCGCCCCCTGCTTCCGGCCGCCCCGCTTCCGGCCCTCATTCAGGCAGGAGGAGGCAGGAGAAGAGGGAGGGTAAGTTGCTTCCTCCCTGCCTCTCCCCACCCCTGCCTGTCTGGGGCCAGGGAGGGCCTTCGCGGGGCTTCCTTGCACTCATGGGGCTCGGCAGTGGAGCTGCAAGGCCGGTGGTGGCGGCCGAGACTGTTGGGGGCGGTGTGTGTGGCCTTATGACACATTTCCGGTGATGTCAGGGGGTGTGGCCTTATGACACACTTCCGGTGATGTCAGGGGGTGTGGCATATGCTAATGAGTTATGCTAATGAGTTCCCCTAGCTCTTTTTCTACGAAATGACCCCTGATCATGACCTTGGACTTCCTTATGGTATCTCATCCAAATGCTAACCAGGGCCATCCCTGCTTTCCTTCCGAGATCGATATGGCTAGCCTGGGCTGTCCAGGTCAGGGTGGAAGTTATTTCTAGGTGCATGTCATGTATTTACCTGCATGTCATGAAAAGCTTCAGTTGCCCATTCCCACACAATAACCTCCTGTTAAAGGCACAGAATATTCTTCTCCAGGCTTGTGCAACCCTACCTAAACATCCAGGCATAAATGCTATGGTACATAGAAGATCTAGTGTGCAACAGATTGTAATATAGAAGTTAAATTCATTTGGGTTTTTGCTGTTTTGGAAGTAGTAAGACCACTTAGAATAAAGTGTGGGGTAGATGTAACAGAAATGGCATGTACAGAAAGATAAACTTCACAGAAGCCTGGCTTGTCATGTAATTAATCTCTAGTATCGAGTTTAGAATGCAAAAATGTATGTGCTGTGTATCCTTTGTGAAGGCATGGGGCTGAATAAGAAGGATGCATAAACTTTATTAAGATGAACTTTACACTGAAAATGATTTTTTTAAGTATATATTAGAAGAAGAAGAAGAGATTGGATTTATACCCCACCCTTCACTACCCAAGGGAGTCTCAGAGCAGCTTACAAACTCCTTTCCCTTCCCCTCCCCACAACAGATACCCTGTGAGGTAGGTGGGGCTGAGAGAGCTCTGACAGAAACTGCTCTTTTTCAAGAACAGCTGTGCCAGAACTGTGGCTTGCCCAAGGTCATCCAGCAGGTGCAAGTGGAGGAGTGGGGAATCAAACCCTGTTCTCCCATATAAGAGTCCACGCACTTAACCACTACACCAAACTGGCTCTAAATTACCTAGAGTCACATGTAAGTGTTTTGGACTTGGAACTGGAAAGGCTATTAAATAGAGTTTTTCAGCAATTATATTCAGAATGCTGCCAAGGTACATGAAAGAATAATACGGTATTTTACAGATTCCTAGACTTTGTTCATCATTATATGTACGCATCAGAAAGGATCCATCTAGTCTTTCTAATCTTAGTGTGAATCATCTGTGGATTAATTTTAGCAGCAAGCAGAATAGTTTCCCCCCCAAAAAAGCTGAATCCCATGATGTCAGTTTTTATGGATCAGCTAGCAAGGATAATGGGTACACAAAAGACTAATTAAGACAAAGAAAGGTTGGATTTTCTTAGGGTGAATCTCTCTCTCTTTCCTGGAACATGTCTGAAATACAGCCTGTCCAGTGAGCAATGGTATGTCACATGGCATGGATGTCATCATTTTGATTGATGAGTAGCTGCAAGCTATATGGCAACCACCATCTTGGAAGTGGTTATGCATGCATAAAGCGTGACTCATGTATTTTAGGATGCTAGGAAATTTGCATAATAAGAAACCTTTAACTTGTTTTAAACTAATCCAGTAATGACCCAGTTTTATTCTTTATTTTTGTATGTGTAGAATGTCAGTAAATTTGCTGATGCTATCAGTTGTAGTAAGTGCAAAAATCTTTGAATGTCGTAAGCATGACTGATTAATTGGGACCAAGTTTTCATTTGTGATTACAGGTTAAATTTATTAGTCATACCAATTAATTGATAAAATCTGACAGTACCAATTGGAAAGCAAATTAAAACAATCACTGGCTAAAATTGTCCTCTGCAGAAATTGTATCAGCTTGGTTTTCATGCGGGCAGATGCATGCTAGCAATTGCTCCCGCGTAGAAATTGCATTGGATTCTATCACTGCTTTAGGTACATTATTTTTTTTATGTTAGTTAATTTTTCAGTTAAACCTTAATAACTTATACTGGCTTTTGCCATTCTATATATTGGGCACAGTATACAGAAACTTAGGCATACCTGAACTTCTCTTGCTTGTGTTGACCATTTATAGAAATCTGAGAGAATTTCTTTCTCATACATCCTTGGAAACAACAAGAATAGTAGGTCACTAATGCTTTCTAAAGAATACCTCCCTTAAGAGCCCACCTGAGCATGTGACTTGATACTTTCTTTGGTATTGTAAAAAGTATGCATAAGGAGAGTCACAATTCCGTCACATAAAACTCCAAGAAAAGTATGCTGTCCATCCTTTCATATGACAAGGATATCAAGGAGGAAAACCTATACAAAAACAATTCTCAGGTTTTCTTTTAAAAAAAAGAAGTACTACCCCCTTCTTAACTTACTGTGCTGTTTGAGATCTACTGACAATGTAACTCATTTGCTCTTCCCCCTTCCCAACATAAAATGCAGGAATCTCACATCAGTTGACACTGAACAAGCTTATAGTTTATTTTACATGTTTAGAATGTATAAATATATAACATTATTTGAGCAGCAGGCTTTAGTTTATGACTATTTTGCACATTAGGCAATGGCAAGCCCAAATTTACGAGCTTTGCACAGTGGCAGTATCGTAGCCAATGAGGTTAATCCGAGGCGCAATTATTGCTAATTGAAAACTTTCCCCAAATTTACCACTGAACTCCCAGACTCTCCTCTTCCAGTTCTACCAGCTTTCTCCTCTTCCTTTCTGACCTTGTGACTCACTCCTAAGGGAATTGTAACCTGCTTTTGAGAACTGCTGCTGCTGCAGAGAATATGATGCAACCTGCTGATGGAAGAAACACATTCCTTTGCCAAAATAAAATTGTGACATATGAAAGTAATTGATGTCTCTAGTGATTGTCCAACACTAGAAGCATGTCAGCTCTATAAAAGGCTAAGTGGTCTGTGCCTACGACACTTCAGCCCTACAGAGTACTAGTTGACTAATGGAGCATCTGCTGAATCTCTTAGGTTATGAATTAAAGATGTTTCCAAACTGAACATCTGCTGGTATGACAAGTTGTTTCTCTTTCCCCACTGACATAGTACAACCTGTCTACTCCTTCTGATGAGTTTGCATAGGCAAGCGCTGCCTTATTTTTCTGGGCAGTTAGCATCTCATAACTGAAAATAATAGCAATAATCTTAAAACTAACCAAAGGGTTT